>NW_010552753.1:7391-29118 GCF_000687285.1 Phaethon lepturus
TAGTGAGGCTGCACTTTGGATACTGTGTTCAGTTTTGGCCTCCTCACTACAGGAAAGACATCAAAGTTCTAGAGTATGTCCAAAGAAGGGCAACAAAGCTGGTGAAGGATCTAGAGAACACATCTTCTGAGGAACAGCTGTGGGAACTGGGGTTGTTTAGCCTGAAGAAGAGGATGCTCAGGGGAAATCTTACTGCTCTCTCTACAACCACCTAAAAGGATGTTGTAGCAAGGTGGGTGTCACTCTTCTCCCAAGTAACAAGCAATAGGACAAGAGGAAATGGCCTCAAGTTGCACCAGGGGATGTTTAGACTGGATGTTATGAAAAATTTCTTCACCAAAAGGTTTGTCAAGCACTGGAACAGGCTGGCCAGGGAAGTGGTGGAGTCACCACCACTGGAGGTATGTAAAAGAGTTGTAGACATGATGCTTAGGGATATGGTTTAGTGGTGGACTTGGTAGCGTTGGCTTAACAGTCAGACTCGATCTTAAAGGTCCTTTCCATCCTAAACAATTCTATGACCCTATGATTCAAATAGAGTCAGGCAGGAAGTACCACATGGACCTGTTCTGGCTGCAAGATTATTTGATACTTTCATAATGACTACAAATATATTGGACAGGAATATAAATTCAAAATGGTCTCAACTGAGACATACTTGCTTTAGAAGAGATTGCATCCAAGAGTAGCAATGCTACAGTAAGTGTCCAGCAACATCAATTTAACATTCCCATGTCTTGCTCCTCCCACTTCCACTGTGGATTATTTACAATCATGTGGGGGTGGGCTTTGCTATAAACAATATCAAAATACAAGATCTTTGAATGGAAGATTTAAAACCTCAGGGCTCTGGCCATGTTTAGATTGCAGCCCTTGACCTGCAAAACCAAAGCTGGTGGAACATGTTTGGATATGAGTGGACAGGCAAGAGCACTTTAGTCTAGTATTGCTCAACTGTAATCTCACATTTGTTCTTGATAAATTTCAGTCCATTTCTCCAATTTGTCAAGACAATTTTGAAGCTAGAGTTACTGCCATACATACTGAGTGGTGAAGCTACAGCAATAAGAAGAATTAATCATTTCAGGAATTAGCAATTTACATTACCAAAATTCAGTGCAGTCAATAATGCCAACTTCTGTGAAAAAAACCCCTCTACTACTACCCTGAGATGCTCCAGCATAAAACCAGTTGCAAAACCATAAAATAATTATTTCTATTTAGCACTGCTAGAGCCTCATTTAAGATAGTGGGTCTACATTCACATGTTCTACTTCAAGAAGAGAACCGACTGGAAAGAATCCAGAGGGCATCAACAGAGCAGAAGTCTAGAAACCATTTGGAAAAATTGAAGAAACTTAAGTTACTTAGTCTAGAGAGGAATGAGAACACTCTTCAATTAGCTTCCAGACAAAAGACAGGAAAACGTCTTCTCACCTACCCAGATGAAAAGGACAAGTAGTTTTATACTGAAGATGTACATCAAAGATTAGTATTAAACACACATTGAACCCTGGAGAGAAAATACTTTCCAGTGTTAAATCTAATAAAGCTTTACGAAAGATTGCCTAAAGAGAGTGGAAAAGCTTCATGAGGAGGTTTGAGAAGAGTGATTTTCTCAGTCATTTTTGTCTTGGAACGGAAAAAATGCACTAGATGGCCCAAGTCCCTTCCAAGTTAAATGACTTTTTATTTATTCTGTCCTCTTTCTAAGCACAGATAATGTGTTTCTGTAAATATTTTCTCAATCTCATGTTCTAAAGGACACAGCTTGATCACAGGATTGTGATCTGCAGACTCAAGGATCAAGAAAGATTTCATGCTACAGAGGTCAGGTTAGATTATAAGCCCACAGGACATAGCAACTGTGTTCACCGGCTATCTGCATGTTACAGTACAGTGAGACAGTGGGCCAGATCATAATACTTACTTGTCTGCTGCATGACATATTGTGCCACATGTGTCAGCCATATCATCAACAAGAATTGCTACTCTGTCTTTCACATCACCAACCAAGACCATTCTGTCCACTTCATTTGCCTTCTTTCTTTCCTTATGAATGAGAGCAAATTCCACATTCAGTCTGTCAGCAATTGAAGTAACCCTAAGTCACAGGAAGAAATACACCGCATTTAGAGAATTATTTTCAAAGAAAGAACAGAGCCATACATGCGTATTTGTCAGAAAAGATTTTTTATGTTCTCTGGCTTTCAAATTACCACAGTACAAACTTTTGCAAGTAATGAGATGGTTTAGAAACAATCTTAATTCACTGCTAGTAAGTATAACCAGAGAGTCTTAAGCTACACTCCAGAAATTGATTTTTTTATTGAATTGGCTTTGGTTTTCTGCCATTAAGTGCCTGGTTTTGAAAACATTTCAGCTATTCGCAAGCTTTTAGTAGGCTGCTGCAATACCTAGTCATACTAGATAATTTAAAGTAGAGGTAGCCTCAATTCTAAGCCTACAGCATTGTGCATTTTAACATCCTAACTGAAAATACCATTGCAGGAATGTGAAACCAAACCAAAGGGAAAAAACCCAAACAAGTTAATAGTGAATAATACATCTTTTAGCAGTACTTGACTAGTAATCAAGTAGCTTACTTCATTAGTAATTCCCTTAGCAATACATCTGCTTGACAAAGATCTTTTAAAACTATTCAGGGTGACATCTGGTGGCCAGACAAACCTTCAATAACCAACTTAATCTGTTACAGACTTCTGATTGCTTTTTTTCAGTTTTTTTTTAATGTACCAGAGCTAGTAGGTATAAAGACACAGGAATAAACAATACTATGCTTTTTCTGTGCTGGCACAACCTTGTAGCCTGTCTTTTTAGAATGCATTTAGAACATTGTTAACATGCACAGTTAATAGAGAATCCAGATTTGTTTCTTTACCACTTAAATATGGAGTTCTTAGTTACTATATTTCAACAACTGGGTGATAAACAAGAACCACAAATGTTTTGGCACTTTTGCTGAACAATAATGTAATTTCATAGCAAGTCTAAATACCTCAGAGGCATTAAGATATCAATAGAATTTGCATGCCTTATTTCAGTCACAAAATTTAGTAAGTTGGGAGAAACCCCAAGGAAATGGTAAGAAACAAAAAAGAATTTAGATACTTTAAATGAGTGCAAGAACATGTTCTGTGGTTTTGTTTTTTAATTTCTTTAAGGCTTACAGATTTAAAATTTAAGACAAACTTTCTTCACATTGTATTCACTTTTCATTAACCAAAGTATTATTTTGAAGGTGTACATGTTTTAAATGGAAAAGTCAAATAATTCTCTTTACATTACATTGCTGGAGGTGAAGGAGAAGCTGTGGATTTATTGAAAGGAACATCTTCCCCTACTTCACCAGCATTTGCTTGGTTGTATTAAAACAGAAAGGCATCAAAGATAGAAACTATCTATCAATGTTAAACACAGCGAGCATGGTCCTCAAAAAAAACCCTCTTATGATCAACTTGATAATATACAAGTATTTGGTAGGGGAAAAAATGCTGTCTTCTGACTTGAATTCTAAGCAAAGGCTGTATTTTGTTTAAAAAAAAAAACAACAAAACAAAAAACCCAAAACAAACCACAAACAAAAAACTGTGAGAACAACAGTATTCAGATAGAAACAAAGAAATTTAACTGAGTCATCTGAATTTTAGAATGCTTTCTATAGTTTATATTCTTCACATCTTTAACTTGATTAATCTAAACAGGAACAACTAAGGAGTTCTCAGACTTATTTCCCTATTAAGAACAAGAACACTCACAACAGACCCAAGGACTTCAGTTAAAATCAAATTATGAGTCTTTCACATTTTTCCCCATACTACACTCCAAACATTTAAATTACTGTGGGCTTACAGGATTCTTAATTCATTGGTCTTTGTTCCCATTCAGTTTCCTAGCAGCAGCATGACCAATAAAACTTGAGAATAAGCATTTTACCTCAATGGCATGCTTTACCACCTCACCAGCCAGCATGGTTCTGAGCTCTTGTGTTAGTTTATACTCAACAGATACCAAAAAGTTAGTCTGCTAAATGAGTAATGCATGCTGCAAATGAAGAAACACTCCAGTGAACTAACTTTTCTATTTTCACCTTTTGCCACTCAAAACAAAAACTTCACTCCCTTTTTCCAGTATTCACAGTGCACAACTTGGGGTCAATAGGTTTACAGATGGAATGCAATAACAAAGAAAAAAGAAACACAACTCACGCAAGCTCTTACCTAAATGCCAGCAGGTACAGTGGGGATAGGCCATATGCTTTGACAGAGAAGGGAAACTTAGGCAATTCCAGAGCGAAGCAGGAAGAGGTGCAGCAACTGGACTAAAGAAGCAAGCAGCAGGAAAAATCTTTTCCCTCTTGTGGAGGAATTTGGCTAATGAGGTCATATTCAGGAAGAGAGGAAAAGATTTTCCTTAGAGTATAGAAAGCTCCTGGATGTTTTCAAGCATGAACAACATTGGAAGAACTAGTTGTTCTGTTTTTACAGTGCAGTTGGATTCATCAGTGATGTACCCTATATCTTACACAATTCATGGAGGAAAAAAAGATGGTTAGACAAACCAGTTCATTATCCACTAGCTATATGGGAAACTAATAGTTTTAGGCTTATATAGTACCTCTTTGCACCACCTGCATCAGGTGAGACTATGATACAGTTTCTCCACTCCAAAATGTTCTCTTTAATCCACTGCAGCACTGCAGGTTCTGCATACAGGTTATCTACTGGAATGTCAAAGAAACCCTAGTCCGAAAGAGAAGAAGAGTTTCATGAGTATAAATTTATGCCTTACCTGGAACAAAGACACAGGGAAAGAATCAAGCCTTTGCCTTTCACATATGGTAAGACTTTAATCAGTATTTTACACTCACCTAATTCTGCACTCTGATTACTATAAAATGCAGCAGAAGTTAGACAAATATTAAGGTGTCTAAAAATCTCACCCAAGAGTAGTGAAATAATGAACAGCTGTTCTCAAATGATACAAAAATCAGAAAAGAAAATCACCTTCAGGCACTCAAGTAAATTCATGCTTGTGAAAAGCTCTGAAAAAGTCTAGTGAGTAATACTCAACTTCCATAAATTTCAACTGCTTGACATGAACAGTAGTATTCCAATATGGGAAGATTCAAGTTAGTACTACTTGAGCAGCAGAAATGGCATCTTTCTTTGTGCACAAGTTGTAATAACAAGAAACATGTGTTGGACCACAAAAGAAACTGCTTTTTATTTGCATGACAGCCACCTAGCATAATAGGAAATTCTGATTAAACAAAATATGAAAACTGGAAGAGAAGGTATTTTCTAGAAAAAATAGAAATAGTTTAGTTTAATAGTTTCAAGGTAACTTGAAAAGAGGTACACTTGAGAATGACAAATGATGTCAGCTCTGTGTCCAGGGCAAGAGTTTTGTGATTTGCTGGATCCAGCAGTAAGCCAGCTAAGGGCTGCCAGCCTCCATCTCCACTTCTCTTAAGAGAATATTGTCCCCTTGGCTGTAACAACAAAACTCTATCTAGGGCAATATGATAATCTCTGACCAGGCCAAGATTAAGAGAACTTGCCCCAGACCAGTATATTTTATATATATTTTATGTTCTGGGAGCTCTTAACTCTACACTTGGCAAATTCCACTGGAGACTCCAATGCACAAGTATTTGAAGTGCATGCAAAATCACCCCATAAATTCAAGGCTGGTCTCTTTCAAAAAGGGAATTTAATTAGAAATAGGTAGTGAGACTTTCTCTGAACCCTAAGAATTACACTTCTGCACATAGCCTTTCAAAACAATAAGAAAAAACAGAGAATTAATATTAGCCTTTCACATCAATTCAGTAGAGCCCTAGCCACAGTTAGTAAGAAATTGCAGTTACCTGGATCTGAGAAGCATGCAAGTCCATGGTGATGATGTGGTCAGCCCCTGCAACTGACAGCATGTTGGCAACAAGTTTTGCAGAGATTGGGGCACGACTCTGAGGAATAAAGCACATATGCTTAAATTTTAAAAAGATTTCTACTAGATGCAAGGAGTCAGAAAATTAGCTACTCTTATTGATTTTTTTTTTTTTTCCTTTAGAATATTTGGAATCTAGATATGAAGAGCTCCAGAACTTTAGCCAAACTAGCCTGCCAATAGCTAATCCTGCTACTAGGGTTTTGAAACTCAGCAAAACATTTAGGAATATCTAAATCAGTTTGCACAGTCTCCCTAATAATGTTTTGTAGTAATTAGACTAAGTAACAAGCAGATAAAATTGGGGATATACTATTTAAAACTTTCAGCTAGCTTTTCTATAGCAGAAAGACAGACAATCTCCGTTTCTCTAAGCCACTACCCTACATTAACATCCAACTCTCAAGCAACTATCCTGTCCTAAAAAACATTGCCAAAAACGAAGATTAAAGGCAGAACCCAACTTTTGAAAACATTGCTTTAAAACAAAGGTAGTATCAAGCATTTCTTCATGATACAGTAAAGGTTGTAACACATCCATGTTGGCAGGAGTTTTCTACCCCAGCCTACTTATTTATTCTTTTTTGCTAATTCAGGCTTAATTGTTGGATGCAATTAGGAGTCTAGAATTCCCAAAAGGGACAGGGGGATGAAAAATACAGAGAAGTGGAAAGAACAAAAGAACAAAAATCTAATTAGCAAAGTTAAAAAAATTCTTGACATTGGCATTAAAGTGACAAGAATGCAGAACAAACAGCAACGTAAAAAAAGAAAAGATGGAACACCATGACTGGAGGATATCTCACTTTTTAAAAATCAACTCTAAAGTTTTTTCAGATTGTTTTAAGCTCTGCAAAAAAGTTGTGTTGCCCTAGACAGCTTTCTCTAACAGAAATACTAAACAAAACCTCCTGTTTTCTTGTTGCCAATCTTTAAATAAGGCTAATGGCTGGCAATAACATTAGCATGAAGGCACAACTGCAATTCAGAGGTTCCATCTCACTGTCACACTTTTTCTTGCTGGCACAGTATTCTCTCCTGCTACATCTCTCAAACAGCCTCATTTAGCCTCCTTGAAACCCCTTCTCCCTCCACCCCTTACACACAATTACAGTGTCTCTGCTCTCTTTCCACTGATGCTCAAGGGCATAACCTAAACTAAGCTGAACCACTGCCAATTTAACCTGGATGCTTTTATGTTTGTGTCATATCAAGGAGCCAGTATTTTCTTCAAAACTTTTGTTCATTTAGATGGAAACTGTACATTTCTGTTTTAACCTGCAGATTGCCAACATGCTTCTGGAAAAGGAACTGAGATATTGCAGTCTTTCTTATGGCTGGATCAAGATTATCATCATAATTACAGAAATTCTTTATTTTGAAAACCATCCCTTTTGATTTTGTGTCTCACAGAACATCACTATTTGGCCTGTGTAAGATACACAGAAGATATATGCAACAGCTAGCACTTCCCTAGATCTCTGCAATTCAGATGCATATAGCTTCCATAAGTGTTTGCTATCATCAGCACTTTAGTACAGATGATGTTCCAGTTATGCTCTTCATTTAAATTCAGTTTGTAAGGTCCAAGTTGGCCAAAGCTTTCTGGATATTCCTATTATTAGTAGTAAACTTTTGGTTCAATGCTATTCAAATTCATGATCACTTCAGTTCATTTTAGCAGTACAAACTGACATTTTCAAGCCAGGCTTCAAAATATTCTCAAGTCTGGCAACATCTAACAAAACAAAGACTTAGTTTCTACTCTTTTGACTCTACCACAATACTCTCTTGTCTGATCTTTGCAAAGATCTGGTTTGATGCTACAGCTAACCTGGACAAACAGGTGATTCTGACACCAGAGGTTTGCTCCTCTGCTTGTCCCATCCTTATTCCCAGGCTATACGCTTCCACCACTCCCCTTGTGCTGCATGCTGGGACTCGTCTGAACCCACAGAAGCCAGATAAGGCAGCTCAAATGGAAAAGAAGGGAAAAGATGGCAAACCAGGACCAGCCCCTCTGGTAGAAACAAGTAACTAGTTCAGGCTAGCTGCTAAAGGCAAATTACATTCTTCCCAGAACATGGTTTGACATTTCCACTCCATCCAGCATACTGAATTTTGCATTCTATTTTTTTTCCATTTCTGTTCAATGTGAATACCACTTAGCCTGTCTCATGTATCAATATCATGAGTACCACCATCACAAAAACCCCCAAACTATTTTCCTGCATCAAAACTAATGTATACGTTACCAGTTGGTACTTCTTTCAGCTGCTGGCCTTGCAGGCTGCCTTCCCAGAAGGAAGAACTTGAAGGTTTTACCACTAGGTAAGTTGTTTTAGCAGACATGCACACATCACAGATTGCCTACATGTTGGTGCACAGAGGGTCTTGGAAGGAAAGATAGCCAGACACCAATACTTGTTTCTCAAGAATGGGCTAATAGGAGATTAAGACAAATGAGGTTTGCAGCTCTCTGACAGTTTCCTTTACACAAAATTGTGCATTAAAAGAAAATACACGTGACATGTTCAAAAGGATTTAATATTTGATTGCTTGCATAGAAAATAAGTTTGTGCTACAACACGATCCAAATCAAAGATTATTTTAAAATCAAAGGAAGTTTATTCATGGGAATAGAATAGATAGATAACCTGGCCTCATTATTAACCTCTCATCATTCAGAAACTTGGATGACAAAGGTACATGAGAACAAGATTTTCTTCATCTTGGACTATGTAAGGTTTGTTTCTGATCAGAGAAGCAAGAATACAGATTCACAGTATTCATTGTTCCATTCTTTGACACAATTTGAGATTAGTTTCAGAATTAGTGTGAAACGCAACATTACATTATGTACAGAAACTAAATTGTAAAAAAGAAAGTCACTGAGTTTTTAGTTTCTAAGCAAATTCCCCGCTTATGTATAACAAGTTATATAAATGATTTCTTCCCTTGTGATGCATTACAAATTTATTCATAGTTCTTAAAATTACCAGGAGCAGGGGGGAATCCACAAAGCTAATATAAACAACCTCACAAGAGTAACTATGCAAAGGACACATAACTGAAAGTTGTCCATCAAGATTAAAGCACTGTTGCCTTTAAGCATCTTATTACCTTTTCTTGCTCAAAATGCATCACAGGCATACTGAACAAAAAAAAAAATCCAAGAAAGCCCAAAGATTTAACTGGAACTTTCACTTCCAAGAAAGCCAGTTGTGAAGTGTATAGATACTGAATGTTCACTAATGTACCTAATTACCTAAATTTATCATTTCAAAAATGAGATATGCTTTGAAGCTTCAGAAGTTGACAGCCATTATCTTGAATGTCCAGATAAATTTTTAACTAGAAGCTAGGAGTTTTCTAGTAGCAAATTATTCCACAAGATTACTGTCATGGCCTAGGTGAAACACAACTGAAATCAAGAAGTGAAACTGAAAATGTTCCCAGTTATACATAATGTAACCCAGTAAGTTTCACCCTTTAAGGCCATATTAATGGAAATGCATAGCGTTAGATTAAAAAAAAAAGGATACCTACCCAACGCTCCACGGACCCCTTCTACAAATCAAAAAAACAAAGTTACATGAGCTGTAGAACACCAAACTCGCCTGTCACTTTACTTCTAACTTATCTCAAAAGGCATCTCTGCAGCATCCTACATAAATGTGTCCTGCCCATGGCTTGGAAGGTTAGCATAATTAGAGGATGCATAAATGCAACTATGGCCAAAGCACAGATACACCTGAGCTAATTTTAAATTATCTAGCTTGTATGTCAGAAGTATTCTACTTTATGGCAGTGCTTGACTGCGTCTAAACTAATTTACCAACTTTTCTAAGATTCTCAGCAAGTCCTTTTTTAAACCTCTGCTTCTCATTTAAAGCTAGCCCAGGCTTAATGCTAAAATTTCCAGAGTAGATTACACAGGCCTTTTTCAGAATATGATTTTTTTATTGCAAGGCCCTTTCCATAAATAAATCAATCAAGAGCACTTTCATTGTTCTTAGCAATCATAACTGCAGAGGCATGAAGAATACAGGGTTATTTCAAGCTGCAAGGACTCAGTCTATTTAGTTCTTTATGGATTGAAGTCAACAATTTAAATTCAAACCAGAGAACAGCATCCAGCTGGTGAAGATTATACTGCTTCAGTTCATAGTCAAACAAACCACAGCAATATCTTTCACAAAAGAAAATCTGTGTATAACCACAGGAAGAAAATGGCTGGCACTTTACTGACACTTCAGGCAGCATACAAAGCTTGTGTGCTAAACATGGGTCAAAGACTAAGTGATATGGTGCAATCCAGCAGGAGGAGGAAAAATCTCCCTGTCAATAAGCTGCCCAATGTTGACAACTATGTTATAGCTTATTTTGCAACATGGAGGTCAACTACCAAGGTTAATTTCCAAAGATGGCAAACATTTCCTCAATTGCAAAACAGAGGTGAAAAAGAAAAAAAAAAAAGAAAAAAGAAATGGCTTGCCTAGAATTGCAGGAGAACTCGGTGATACCCAGAGAAGAGTCTGGAACAATGCTCAAGATCTGTTAATCAAAATCACTTTCCTAGGCTATCCACATTCAGATGGCATTACCAAAAGACAAAATGCTCCTGGGTAGCATGCTGGGCCACCACGCTGTGGGTTTTAAGTGTCTCTTGGAAGCCTGCCATGTGGATTTTGGGTACCCTTGACAAGGCATAACCTAGATGCATGGAAAACTTGGGACATAATCATCCTTTTCCCACACCAAGAACTTACAAGATGGTCCATCAGAATTTTCCAATATGAATTTGGAAAAACATAGTCAGATGCTTTCCTTTCCTTTCAACAAAATGTTTATCACTTCCCCTTCAAGTTCTTTTGGTAAAAAGCAGTATTTCAGCTTCCCTGATTGAGGGAGAGCATTATTTGATACAAAACACAGCAAAAATGAAGTTCCAAAAGATGTAGGCAAAGAATAGGGAGCTACTAACTCTTGAATTCCATTTTTTGAAGCACAACAAGTGGATCTTGATAAAATTAGTATGGTGTCAGAGAACCTGCACTTAAAGAATGAGTATACTAGAAAATAACTTTTCTGTATTTAGTTTTGTTCTCTAACATCACAGGCTGAGCATTACATATTTCATAGTAGCTATTATTTTATCTTCTGCATTACTTCTCAGTCCTGTTATGTTTTATATAAAAGAATGTAAGAATGACAGAAGGCTTTCAGGATGTTTTGCTTGATGCCCAAATATGAAAGGGAGGGGGGAGTTCATTTATGGGAAACATGGGAGAGGGGCAATTTTCCAAAAAGACAACCATTGCAATCCAATCCTAAAAGCCAAATTCAAGTTTATTCTTGTTAGTGCTTTTCAAGTGAGTTTAGGTAAAAGTAACATTCACATGACACAGAGTTTTTTGTACGTATAGTAGAGATAGGAAAATTTAGTTTTGTATTTTTTAAAATCAAACTCACTTGACACAGAGAGTTTGTTACTGTGTTATCAACTTGGCTGAACTGGTATGTTCATCAGTTATGGCAGACCAAATTCAGGAAAAGGGCACTAAGATCAGAAGAGTATTTATGGGATTTCCATACAAGTTTTGGTCTGCATCAATAAAAATAATTATTACAGATATATTTTATGCTGCAAGACAGATTAAAAAAGTTTTTAATGTTTTTATTACTGTTACACATTGCAGGTTTAATCAGTTCCTTCCATTTGTCTCTGTTTAACCACATAGGGTAAAACCCACCTAGATAATGGTTATAGCACTTCAAATTTAGGATTTAATTCCATGCAATTAAAATGTTTAAAAGGGTGTATTCTCTTCATATATAGAAGTAGAATAAAAAAAAGCAGCTAGAAAAAGCAGGAAAAACAGTCCCATAGGTGAGGTTTGCCAGCAGAGTACTTTGGATTATACCACACACATAGGATGTACCTACTTTTTCAAACTGAAGGCATGTCAATTATCAAAAGACAAGCAAAAAATAATTCATCTCACTTCATTCACCTATAGATGATATAATTGAACATTTCACCCAGAAAAGGATTAAAAAAGGCAAATCTTTCAAATCACTTAAACATTTATGAAAACACCATTCATCTCCAAAAATTTCAAGTGAGCAAGCTGAAAAAAGGCTTTCCAAAATTACAGAGTTCTTACCTACCTTGTCTTTCTTATCTTGCCTGGCATATGGAAAACATGGAATTACAGCAGTCACTCTGGAGGATGATGCAATCTTGCAAGCATTGATCATGATAAGCAGTTCCATTAAGTTGTCATTTATTTCTCCACAGCCACTCTGGATGATATACACATCTTCTCCTCTCACACTTTCACCAATCTCTACACTGAAAGAGCAGGAGATGACCATTTAAAGACTTGAATTACTGGAAAAGCATTATTAAAGAATAGAAAAAACAGTTTTGTTCTAAGAAACTTTCATAGGTTTATCCCTATTTAGAGCAAGTTTTTTTCCAGCAACTTGGATAACTGTCCCCTTGATACAAAGTCTATTTCAGTATAAACCAGTCTAAAATTTACTTTAGCCTAAATATGGTCTTCATAAGGTCAGCACCAACCAACAATGTAGTTATGGCTATAGCACTGATGCAGCTCACATTGTTATTAAATTTTATACTGCCTTTTTTTTTTTAGTCTGTATATTCTGTGTCCTTGTCTCCTTCCAAGGAGATGACCATTTGAAGAACCACCTAGATAGGTACAGAAACAATTGACCCAGCTTCAGAGCATTAAATACTGCCTGCATCAAAATACCTCCTTAAAAAGGGCAATTATTTTCCAATGATAATTAAGACATTACTAAATTTGAGAAACTACTACATCTTAGAAGAGAGAAGTATCAAGCCACACCCCAAAAACAGAAGTCTGGTTAAAATTTACACCATGATGTCGAAGTAAAATAATTTTTAAAAAGAAAATCTTAAAGAAAAAAACTAAGACGGCTGCTTATCAACAGGTCACCATGACTAAACTGTCACGGCGCATCAGTTGTTCTATTTGCTCTAACTGTTTTTACATACTTTGGTTCCTTATGATAGTATCTAAGAGTCATTTTATTCTTCCACAGATTAAGGGAAAATTAAAACACATCAGTTGAATGTGGATTTTTTTTTAAATTCTAGACCCAAGCAGGAGGAATCTACTGTTGAACCACACTAACTTTTCACATCTATTACTCCAAAGCTTACCAGTTAACCAGCACATTAACCTTAATTTTTCCCTGAATCCATGCACAACATACAAGAAACACACAGACTTCCTAAATGAGGTGATCAGACCTTTCAAAGCCATGCTCCAAGTTAGTCTTAATTATTAAACGCTAAAATATCTTGGGCCCTTATTTAAAAGGTTGCATCTTTACCCAAGACACAAATAACCAAAAGCTTCTAGCCAGAAACCATCCAAATGGCCCAGATGTGGGTAGAATAATTTCTCTGATGGGTCCTTCAACACTGAGGCTTGTTCTAGTCAAACACAGTCTGAATAACTTTCATTTATCAGCTTTCAGGGTGCTGTGTGAGATTCATTAGCTTTCTGTAGCTGCAAAACACAGAAGGGAATTTACTACTTAAAACCATCTTAATGATATGCAAACATTCAATTTACTACCATCAAGATAGTTGAGTTCATGCTCTTAGCTCCCCTATTCAACTCCTCTGCAGTCCCAAACAAGCTATAAAAAGACCCTGTCTTAATTTTTCTCCTTAATTGGATACTTTTTTGCCCAAGAATGCTACTATCAGGATTTCTTAAGGCCAAAAGAAAGAAAGCCATCTAGCAAACACCAAGATCTCCGGAAGGACAGGGGTGGTCAGAGACAATGTGATCTGCAGATATATCAGTGTTAATCCAGGAAGCCTTTTGGTGGCTTTTACCATGGCAAAGACACAATTTTTTGGTCGTAAAACTGTTACTTCCCTGTCCAAGTTTTTGATCAATGGAATAGGGCTATTCAGAGAAAACTGTTTTGATCAGAATATTTTCTTAGTTTGCTTTCCTTTATGGAGCTGAAAAAGTTTTTATGTTCAGCAAGATGCTAAGCATATTCCATAATTGGAAGAACCGGCTTAATTAGATGCCCTACCAAAAACAGTTCTGCTGTTGGAATACCAGAGTTCCACTTCCCAGAAGAATAAACAAAACCAAATAAATCTAGAAATCTGTCATTGCTTCTGAATACATAAATCCAGCTTCAAGTAAAGCATCTACCCACTTAGCTTACAGACAGAGACTCAGTCATCATTATAGATTCACGGTTCTTATTATGAGGGCTCTGAAAAATTATAATCGCCACTCAACTTGGCACTTACACAGACCTGCTTAATATCAAGTGCTGTCACATACCACACCTTTGGAATAGTTCCAAAGAAGAACACCCCCACGTGCAAAAGCTCTATGGCACCTCTTTCAACCCATGACTGTGAAGTTACACTCCAGTTCTGAAAATTAATCTAGGAGCCATTACAGAGGAGAATGAAGTAGAAAAGGACTAAGAAAAAAACCAATATCAGTTTTCACAGGAGAATGTTATTGGAGGGACAAAGGAGAGCAGAATAAGATTTTAGTACTTGGGAAAAAGTAACCACTAGTTTCATAGACATATTATGTAATAGGGAAAAAACCTCAACTTTGCTGAATGACAAAAATACAGAATCTTAATGTTCATTATATACACAGAGAACAGTGAATTATAACCCTCCACGTTGTTTTTCTCCTTTAAAAAACAGTTCTTTCTAAACACATTGCTAAGAAATAACAGGTTTCAGAAGGTCAGGGAATATACTTTGAGATAAATATAGATCTGGTTAATACAATGGACCTGAAATGATGCTTCTTCCATTGCCATTAACTACTATCTTTGCAATGACTTTAGGTTAGCAATAACTTTTTCAGCTTGTAAACAGCTTAGAAAATGAAAATTCTACTACTTTCTCTCTTGGCGCATTTGAAAAATTTTTGGGTTTGCTTTTTAGGCCAGAATGACATACTTATTTGGTACACAAAAATGTGAATGTATGTGTATATGTATACAGATATACCTTCTCTAGTGGACAAAGAAGTTATGCGCAGACTAGAATAAGTCAAGCTTAAATTAATACTTGCACAGCACTCAGGAGTAACCCAGCTAAAGGTGCCAGAGAAAAGCATAGTGTAATTCTTGCACAAAGATCTTTTCCCAATCAACTGGAGACAGCTATGCAACAGATCAGTATCTTTTACCGTCTACCTTCTCAAAGATTGGTATTGAGAGGTATTGTGTAGACTCAACCAACAGACACACAGCTGCCTGTTTTACCTTCATTGAGACACACAGTAAAAGATAAACAGTCATTGTGATGCAAGTATTCTACCAGCGCATCGGGGTTTTTTTGGGTGGGGTTGTTTTTTTGGGGGTGGGGTGGTGGTTTGGGTTCTTTGTTTATTGGAGGAGGTTCCTTTTTTTTTTTTTTACACATTCAGCTATAAACAGGCAAATAATAAGAGACTATAAACTACAGTATATCTGAAGTATTGTACCTCAAATTTCTGTTAGAGAACACTAAACTAACAGCAGTCAAACTTTGTGACAGTTATTAACATTACTACTAAATTCCACTTATATCATCTATGTCATGACCTAATTAACTGGTTGGGGGGGTAATTAAACAATTTGACATAGTGAGGACACAGAGGAAGGACACAAGAACAACCTCTTGCCTCAAGATTACAAGCTCTGTTTGTTTTATGCAATTTAATCAAATTCAGCGATTTGGTAACACTCAGTTTAAATAAACTCCTTGTTCAAGAAAAGTCAACAGAACATGTACATTAAAAGCCCTGACACAACACAATTTTGTTTTAAAGTAAAAAATCATAGAAATTAATAGCCCACAGCAGTAATTAACTTTGAGACAGTTTTTTGGAATGCACAAGCACAAGGCTCTAGCTGGGAAAGATACACATAAGACAGGACACGATGAAAAACAAGTTTGAGTGTTGGTATCTACCTTCATCTTGCAGAACCCGATTTAAGAGTTCAATTTAATAAGTGAAAACCTGGATAGACTAATTATCATGAATTAAGGATAAGGCTCAAAACCCACTTACATTACAAATGTATTTCAATGGCTGAAGCATCCATTAAGCAAAATTCAAAATCAGGAGTAACAGCAGGCTGAGCTCCTTCTGAGCTAGACTTATAGTACACTCGCAAGAGAAGTTATAGCAATGAGAATTTTAGATTTGTACATCCTACCGAAAAAAACAGTTGTGGGGAAGCAGGGGAATAAGTATGCAGAGACAGACTAAAATGGTAGATAACGTAAACCCGTAACTAGGATCCTGTCCAAATCATACACTTAAAGTGGCTCTATGTACCCTCTTAAATAATTACAACAGATGAAGTTTCTAGGCATGTTTGTAAGTAGTAAGATTTCTCAAGCAATTTAGGTACCAATAAAGTAGATGTGTACCTCAGGCACTTCTAATAACCAAAGAGCCCAAAACTTAAGGTCTAGAGTCCTCATGCAGTTTGCAAGAAGAATCAATATCTCAAAACTGATAAAAAAATCCACATGCTGAATTTGCAATTCATTGACATGCAGCCAATGGAAAGCACTAAGCAAAGGGGTGTGCTTGACCTCTTACCTTTGGGAACACATTTTGCAAAGTCTTTTAATGCAAGACCTCCAACTTACTGGGCAAATGTTTCAGCTGCTGTGATGTTACATACAAAGTGGGTACCAGCAAAGCGCAAAGAAAACAATAAAAATGCCAGAGTTGGTTTTAAGTCTATAGGTATCCTGTATCTCCCGGCACCCATGGTCTCCCCTCAACTCTTAAGCTCTCCCACTTTGATTAACAGCTGCAAGACCAAACCCCAATAGATATTCATTGACAACTGCCCCATCCTAATGGTGGGCACTGGCACAGTAAGCACCATGAGACAGGAAATATCTTCTTACCCTCCGCTCTGGCACACAGCCTGCTACCGCAAGAGGAAAACATCTTCACTAGAGCAGCTCTGGGTTGAGCCACACACAGCCTGAAAGGAACCCTCAGAAATTTGTAACAAGCCTAAGCATGTGCAGAGAATCTTCAAAGGCTGAGGACCAAATTCTGCAGCTAAGGACATGTGGGATCATCAGCCATTATTCACACGGGTCAGTTTTTCTTCAAATTTCAAGCATGTAGCATCTACTTAAAAGATTAAAAAACACACAGTATACAGCAAGATCAATAAAGTGGAAGTCTCAAACCAAAAGCTTTGAAGCATTTTTGGGCCTTTTCTGATTCAGAGCAATGAACAATGTGATAAATGGCCATATTTGCTGCATCTTCAATTCTCTATATAAACAAAACGTGAGTAGGGAGTAAGGGAAACAGCTGCCTCCACTGCCACAGGCAGAGGACAACAACCACAGATGCGAATCACTCGCTCAGCGGCTGGGCAGTATGAAGAGACACTTCACACCCCAGCATATCTATAATCCCTACTGTCTTCAGCTGATTTAACACCATCTTATCACCTGAGCTTGCTTACTCCATGATCAGAGGTCTGCAAACACCACAACCATCTACTCCACTGAAGGTGATACAGCGCATGGCCCCTGCAGCAGCTGAACCCAAAGGAATCAAGGTACAGGAGACATAGCAAGGTCATGCCTCATGAGGCAACTGCAGCAGAAGAGCTGGAGGATGCCAAAGGGGAGATGGGAGGGTAATGTTACAGCCCAGTGATGAATTGTGCATCCCTGATATATAGCTCTGATATTAAACTTCCCAGGTTTGTTCTTGATTTTTTCAATTATTTACTTCATAGAACAAACTGTTTTCATTACCCCACTTTGTGTGAAAGAGACTCACATCCATCTTTGTAAGATTGCTCCAAGGAAACATCAGCTATTTTTTCCCATCTTCCAAGATTACATTTCCATCCAAGATAAGTTTTTTTTTTTCTCCTTACAAACAAATGGCCCTCATAACACAGTTTTCACCATACAGCAGGCAATGTCCCTTTGTAGTCAACCAATATTTTCCCCTATAAAATCTGGATGGCATACGCTTAAGTTGATGTTTCTGAAACAACCCAGCTCCAGCAGCTAAATAAGGCTGTGGGTAGGCAGCCTCCAAATTCACATGTGCCAGGCAGGACTTCAGCTCCCTTCCTCATGGATCTGTTGAGAAGGTCTGCAAGAAAACTCACTTCAGCCAGTGAATCTGACAGGCAGAAGCAAGGAAGATCATGGGAATGGGTGAGAGCACTAGCTTCTTCCACTGGGAGAGATGTGTGTAAGAGGATGTCATCTATGATTCCAGTTTCTCCATTTTGAGAATAACAAGTATTTCAAGGACAGTGTTAAAATAAATAGTCTTTAGAGAAGCAAGCATACCATATATTGTAAGAAAATATATTTATTTAAGAAGTGATATACATTCAATGTTTTGGGTTTTTTTTATCAGCTGACTGACCACAAGTACCTGCTCTGGGATTTAATTGTGTACCAAGTATAATTAAATGCCATCTCAAGGTATTTGGAGACAACTTTGAGGAAAACTTCAGAGTGTTTAATATCTGTATGCTTCTCTTACATGCCTGTCAAACAGTTTCACAATGCTGATGCTACAACAGCCATGCCTGTTTAAGGATTTCCATTCCTTTCCTCTTCCTCCAGCTGATAGTTGCTGCTGCTGTTTGTTGCTTGTGGGGGTTGAAGAAGATAAACTGACTGAGTCCCCACTGCAGCCTAACATTTTGCCAGATAAGCAAGAAGGTGGTGCCACCCAAACTCCTACTATGACACAGTGGCTGGCACTTAATTGACATGCAAGCTTTGAATACTGAACAGTTACCTTCCACAACCAGATATTATTGAGGAGCTGTCTCGCTGCTTTAGTTAGGGTTGCTTGACTCTGGTAGTCAGCTGAAGGAAAGCATTTCCATACAGTTCAGATGGAAGGAGGAAAAAAATGGGGCAGCAGTCAAGTCTACCAGCAATTTCCTTCACTTCTAGCACAGTCACATTTCTCAGTTGCAGGTCTGAGAGAATACTGAATGCTTAAATTGGAAGAGAACTGGGATATTGCTAAATATGCTAGTCTCTGTATAAATTAAAAAGAGAAGACATTCCCATTTTAAACGTTCTGGAGTTGGGAATGTACCTACCCATTTAGCCACAGTGCTTGTCAGTGGTGGTCTTATCCCTGGCTAACCTCAGTGTACAGTTTTAGTTTCTCAAGCCCACTTACATCTGCTGAGGGTTGGGACCGAGACCTAAAGCCTGTGAGAGTTGAAATGTAATGAAAAAATATTTAATGACTCTTCCCTCTGCTCTATTCTGCAAGCCAGACTAACTGCAGTTCTCAAGTAAAGAGTTTTGAGCTAGGACCCTTTGACAAGGATTTAAGTCTGGGGATGCACACATTTATCAATTTACTCATAATTTACATTTAAGAGAATGCAGCAAACAGCAAAAGAGAGTTTTTAACAAAAGGTGAATCTTCTCTGCAACTTGCTAACTTAACAGTTCTGACAAAGCAAGAGTTTGTTGACCCTCAGGTCCAGGCTTATCTGTTTGCACAGGGGTTTGCCCGAGTGCCACTGGGAAGGTTTAATGTTCTTTGAGCATTTTAACTATCAGGATCTAGTATTTTGCAATACTACAAGTGTATTTTGTAATGTCAATACACTTGTTTATAAATTTAAAAACATAACAAAAATAAGAAAAAAAGATTATGCTGGATTATTTCTATATAGGAAGAAATAAGTTTTGGATTACACACACACAAAAACTTGTTATACTGGACTGAAAATCCAGTGATGCCTCAGAAAAGGACCACTGCAGCATAAATAGCAACTTTAGCTGCAGTTTAATTTCAAATACATTGTTAAGAAATTCTCTTCTTACTATTACTGTCTACAAAACTGGAAAGTTAACATCCTGAAATAAATTGCTAAGGATATTGAAAAGATTACCCACTTAGAACATTATATAGTGGGTACCACTGTACTTGCTAAAGGGGAAAAAAAGACCTTCATTTTAGAATCTCCAAAGTATGAAGTTGTAAAAAAGAAAACAAAACCAAACCCTAACACTTAAGGATTTAAAGTGTTAAGGTATTTTAAGTTCAAGAAAAATGAAAAGAAAAAGACAATGTCATCCTTGCAGCACTGCAACTGAAGCAGCCAGAAACAATGTTTAGATTAGATACATTCCTCATATCTATACCACACTACATCCCTACTTGCCTAAGAAAATAAACTGGCACCACTAGATTAACCAAACCACTGAGAGGCTGCAGTTACCGCTATCCACTTGTTTAATGGCAGAGGCCAATATTGCGCACCTGGAAAAACAGGTGGAATGATATACTAGAGATTATTGTAGCCTGAACCCTAGAATTTAATTGACTTACCTCATGAAATAAGTATGCAAGCTTTGGAGATAAATTTCTACCTTGGATGAAACCTAAATCAATTAATCTCTCCTTAAAACATAGCAAATGGCAGAACTAAAGAGAAGTGTCTCTGTAGAACAAACATTAAAAAAAATTAGATATAAGCTGGCAAGAAAGTCATGCAACCAAATATACAAATTAAGTTTTATCATGCAGAAAAGAGATCAAAGAGCAATAAAGTGAGTATGGGGCTGGAAAGACTTGAGAGACGATTTAAACCTTCATTTAATTAGGAATGAATAGAAGATTCATTGTTTGAATGCAAACATTAGGTTGCATAAACACCAACGGAAGAGGGTTTATAGTAATGCCAGTGAGCATAACTAGAACAAGAGCAATTAAACTGAGAATGCAAAAACGTAGACAGAATAGAAGGACAAGCTTTGTGAGAGCAATTGCAAAATACACCATGTTAATCTTTCAAAGGAAAGAATGAAAACACGCTCGTTTAGGAGATTGAGAACGAGAACAGATAAAAATAAACATACAATAACCTCAGGGACTAACCAGCTACTTACAGTTGGGAACTTGTGTTTCAGAATCAGCTGGCAGCCTGTTCTCACACACTTATATAGAAAAGCTGTTAGACGGTCTTACCAGCTCAGGGATGGAACATAGTGCTGCCGCCTCAATTTAAAATTCTTCATTAAAAATCAGTAAATAAATAGGTGGGTCAGAATGCCAAGATGACAAACTGGTAAAGAGAGGCAATATTGGTCAAAAGAGCACTGGCAAGCACATTCACAAAGAACCAAGGCGAACAAGCAGTCTTCATGGTATCACGCAGGATTTTTTGCAGTTGTCAGAGTCACTTTCTGCATTTGGCTGGCCAGGAACCTAATACAAATGCACTTTTAGTAAGCCAAGGCCATCATAGCAACTGTATTATCCTCACGCAGGACCAAGAGTCTTGGGCTACAGAGCGGAGCCATACAGGAGCTGTAGCTGGTCCACCATGCACACAACTGGCTGCTGATGCAAAATAAATACTAGTCACACCAAATCCTGAAGTGTGATTTGACCCAGGCTCTTCTTCAAGTGTCTAATTCATCATCTCCATCCTATTCTTATATCCACTCATACAGACCTACTTACAAAACTGCATAATACACCATAATTGATAAAATGAAGATTTTTTTTTCTTTACGGAGATAAAGCTGATCAACCGTTTAATTAACTGTCCACGAACAGGCCGCCTGTTGCAAACACCACCCGCACCCCACAGGAGGATGCTCTTCAACCTGCTCAGGGGCCGTGCCACCTCCCCTCCGGCGCAGGAGCTGCCG
>NW_010552754.1:0-27649 GCF_000687285.1 Phaethon lepturus
GGACAGACTTTTTAGCAGGGCCTGTTGTGAAGAGGACAAGAGGTAACATCTTTAAAATAAAAGAGATTTAGACTAGATAGTAGGAAGGAATGTTTCACAGGGAGGGTGGTAAAACACTGGCCCAGTTTGCCCAGAGAGGTGGTAGATGCCCCATCCCTGGAAACATTCCAGGTAGGTTGGACGGGGCTCTGAGCAACCTGATCTAGTGGAAGATGTGCCTGCACCTTTAGAGGTACCTTCCAACCCAAACTACTCTGTGATTCTACAATTATTAGAGACGCTAGAAATGGCCATAGTTTGTGCTTACTAGGTCCAAAGCCAACAGGAAACCAGGCCGAGCAAATGCACCTTCTAGTTTGGCAAGTTGGGGTTCTTGCTGTTTGCTGGTGGGAGTGTACAGATGCTACATATGCTATCTAACTTGAAACATCTGTGGAAAGTACAAGCATCACATGAATGATGAATACAGAATAGGAGGTTCTCATAATGAAAAAAATAATGCAAGAAATAAAAGGCTGATTTTTGCTGCTTTTCCAGAGTGATACTCATCAGGCAGCCATGGCATTGAGGAGACTGTGTAGATCTTGCCTGTGGTAAGAATGAGTTACCTCTGGTGGCCACCACCCCAGGAAACTAAGACAACAACTCAGACTAGATTTAAACCTGAACACAGCTGCTGGGAAGGGCTGGGGCTGGTGGCACTAACTGCTGCTCCCCACCGCTCTCAGGCCTGGGGGGCTCTTATGGGACTGAGCACCTCTGGGAAGGAAAAGAAGGGCATGAAGTGTGGACAAGCTACAATGGAAAAGTCATTTCATGCAAGAAAAAGAAAAGGAGGGATTTTCAGAAGCACTGAAGGAACAGGTGTTTTTCCTCTCAACTGAGAAGCTGCTGGATCAGGCCGTAAGTCACCTCCAGAAGGAGACACAAACCACCTGGCAGGTCTGACAGAGCTCAGGAGCAAACCCAGCCATCCCCTGACATTGGTGCTTGAGCATCTTGTCATACTCCAACTTTCCCAATTTTCAATATGCAATTATTTCACCACTGAAATGGAAGGCCTAAATGCAAAAAAAAAAAAAAAAAAAAATTGAAAGCTATACGTGTAATAAAAAGAAATATGTCATGTCTCCAGAGTGAAAAGTGCTTGTCTAGTGCAAGATGTCTTGGTTTGCATTAAAGCAGCCGTGGTATTTAGTGACATCTAGGGACAATCTTCGAGTATTACATTGTCTGGAAACTATAGATGTCCATGTGTCTCCAAACATCAACCAGAGGTTTGAACTCTAAACCATTACTTCCAGCCGCGGTGGTAAGTATTGAAGTCTGCGGATAGATATTTCCACCTTTGCAGTGACTGAGAAATGCAATAGGTCACGGTCTGTGGAAATACATAAATGCTGAGGCACTACTTTATATTTTAAATGAAACAATCTGAGTTACTTAAATTGTGAAGTTTTTGACTGCAATAGAAAATTTTCACCATAACTCTGATTATGCCCTTTTTCTTCCATGAAATTACATGCCATTCACCATTTGTAGCTTATTTTCAAAAAAGTGCCATGATAGTCTTAGGACATTCTGACAAAGGCTGCACTGGCAATTGTTTCATTGGGATGAACATAAAGATAAATTACTTCTTATAAAATGCTAAAACTCTGTGGTTGATGAATTATTTTTTTCTAAAGATAAAACTGCCACCAGAATTTGGAACTGCACGGGCATGCTGCTGGTCTAAAAATCCGTATACAAATATTTGCTTACAGTGCATCCCTGTGGAGAGTCACTCTTGCCTTACCTCTCGGTTCAGAAACCAAGACTACTAAATGTAATGGTCTTGAGACATTACATGTACATTTATTCCTGTAGTAAAAAATAGTCATTATTTATTTTGTTATATGAAATAGATGTTATTAACTTGGAAATTGTTGCTACGTTAGACACCGCTAGTGCAAGATTGTAAGGGCTAATCAGCATTCAATCTATATTAAGCCTACACAACAGTTATTTAAAAACTCACAGTGTTTTCAAGAGAGGCAGTCTGTTTCTGTGGGCAAAATAAAGACTAGTAACCCTTAGATTTCACCCCAGTGCTACTGGTGATTTTGCTATATGATGGTGAGGATGTCATATAACCTTTTTTTGCCTAATGATGCTCTCATCAACGCCGATGCCAGGGAAGAGGAGCCAGCCCAGCGCAGCTCAGGGGAGAGCGGGACGCCTAAATCTCAAAATCTGCAGTTCTGCAAGCTGGAGCCACGTGTCCCCGAGTGGGTGTCGGTGGTGGCATCTGACCCTTGGCGGCCGCGGGTGGCCAGGCCACCCCTGCGAGCAGTGTCCCAGCCCGGCTGCGCGCGGTGGCCCAGACTCCAGCGGGTTTGCCCTGGGCTGCGCTCACCCCTCTGCAAGGCGCGGTGGGCAGGAGGAGACTTATTTATTCAATGCATGGTAGATATAAGGGGGATGCAGGCAGAGTGTGCTTGATCACAGTTTAGAGTACCTAAGTTACTTCATAACTTAAAGCATTATTAGTTGAGAAACAGGATTCTTGTTCCTTCTCATTTGTATTCAACAACTGTAAGTGAATAAACATCAGTTTCTGCCTAACCAGCTTTTCTCCTCTTTCAGTCCCACTTTGGTGAGTTGGGGAAGCTGCTTTTAATTCAATTTACTCTTCGAGTCCCCTGCCATGGGTATTTCTAGGCATCAGCCACTCGGGATGCAACAGCTGAGCTGGAGGACCAGGTCTGAATGTCACGTAACCTACAGCCTCGTACCCCACCGCCAGCTACTCCTGACGGCGTGGGAGGAGGTACGACGGGAATTTCAGAGCAAGCGGGAAGGGTGAGCACCCTACTGCGTACTGTGAGCGATGGGGGAGGGCTCCCGGGGGTCCTGGCTGCGCTTGGCACAGGAGTGCAGCAGAAGCAGGTCATGGGCAGCACAGGTGTAGGGGGGCCATCAATGCCTTCCCTAAACAGACTGCTGCGGGAGCCAGCATGAACAGAGAGTGTTCTTCACCAGGTATGTCCCAAACTAAAATGCCTCTACTACTCCTTTCCTCCCACCCAAACCCATTGGGATTACAGAAACGAACGCAAAAGCAGAGGTCATACCTCTCTACACAAAAAATACTCTGGAGATTTAGCTTTCATGACAGGGTTCTTTCAAGCTCAGCATTACTTTGCTGAGGAGCCAGTTGTGCTGTAAATCAAACACATCCATGCTTGGAGGCAGGCCCTGTGTGTGGGAGAAACACCAGGGTGGACTGAACAGCAGGATGAGCCACGGTGGCATCGTGGGACCTCGCACTGTCACAGTAATTGTGTTGCCAGCACCCGCGATCCCTGGTAACCGTACCAGAGGCTGGTCCTGCTAGGAAGTCTACAAGTTAAATAGAAAGAAGGACTAGAAGAAGCATGAAAAGATCTTGTAGTCTAAGGTCTCAGAGTAGGTTTTACATATGACCACTAGAGCCTGTATCTATCGCCCTTTGCAAATTTAGTGAGGGGCGTCAGAGCATTTCAGTGGCGCTTATCTACCTCATCTGTGGAAGTCTCCTCCAGAACATAGCATGGGTATTTGGTAGTCAGCCTTTCCTCTGGCTATTGAGAGAGCTCGGGTGAGATGATGTGTAGCCCTTCTACCTTGATCTAAAAGAACATGGCATGAGGTTTGACCTCCACCTCTGACATGGCAATCTCAATAACCAGCTCTGCTGACAGTTCATTTCTCAGTAAGAGATTATGTACTGGGGAGTGGTGGAGCGTGACATGCTTACTTGTTTATTTGCTTTATTTTTAAACTCGGACATGTTTTTTAAATGTTGCCTGTAATACTATGCTGCTGGGAGGGATCCCAGTGCCTTTCATTCCTTGAGGTTTTTGGGTTCATGGTTACTATGCTGGTCTCTGGGAAGCATTTACTGCGCGTGCTTATGACCTGGGAGCTGTTCCTGCTATTACAAATACATTGTTGATTAAATAACCCTGTTCCATTTTGAATTTCGTATTGCACGTTTCCCCACCCACTCTGGCTTTCAGATCATGATGATGCTGCCTGCTCTTGGACCATTCAGCTCCCGGACCGCTCAGCTAAGCAGCACTTAATCCGTGGGTTGGGGCAGTTGTGCATCCCATTTGTGCTCCCGCTACTCGACGACACAGCCCCACCAAGACAGCAGCCATATCATGCCGGACCCCGCTCCAAATGGATGTGGCTCCTGCACCTTCCCGAGTGAAGCAGCTTGTGCATGGTTGACCTTGGATGGAGGCAGAGAGGGCATTGGGCTGCCGGCACCAGTCCACGTGCCCTTGCCCTGCTGTTCGGTGGTCACCTGAGGTTCCAGTTCTTCTCCCTTCTGCCATCTGCTTCATATAGGCTTTTCTCATGTTAATTACTAACCTACTTATTTGCTTATGAATAGGATAAATTATGTTTCTCCCTGGAGAAATCAAGTGCTCCCAATCTGAGGTTCCTTTAGAGACAAACCTGTGCCCAGGCTCGACAGAAATAATTGCCTTTGCCCCAGTGTAATGACAAAGAGATAAGCAATCTCTGCAGCCTGTCAGTTTAGTGAATCTATCTTCTCTTCCAACGGCTGGATTAGAGGCTTTGCGTTCCCAGGCTCTGGAATAGTTTCCATCTCTCAGAGAATACAAATAATTGCTAAGAACAAACCATGCTATCACAGTTGTCATATATTTCTTGGTTGAGTTATCAGCAATAACTTATCTATTATCCAAGGTTTATTGTTTTGGCACCTTTGGGAAACATCTATGAAGCACAATGAATATAAATCATGTTGCATTTTGACAGTATCTTAAGATTTATGGAGAAACCAAAGAGGAAACAGAACCATTTTGTGTGTGGAAAGGATGGGAAAATTATTGATTCAAAAGCGCTTTAGAATGGTCTTGGTCTGGTAAGACAACGTGAGCAATAAGTTTAACTTCAGATTCATGGAATAATGCCAATAACCGAAAATAGGAAAGGATTTTTAAGCAGCTTCACTGAAGTCAATGGGGGTCAGGGAGGGAAATGTTTGTGATTTCCAAAGTCACAGGGAGACTGACAGAGAATGCTTTTGAAAATCCTGCTTGCATTGTGTACTGTTTGTAATACGCTAACAGTCACAAGGAAGTCTTTTCTATTTAGTTCTCAAGGAAAAGTGTTTGTCACCAGAAGGGGGGGAACAGCTAAAATAAAGGGAAGCCTAATTACACCCTTGAATCTGTGTTTGACCCACAGACCCTGAAGCAATAACGCCACTGCCATTTTCCCTGACAAATATTTGATTTTGAGTCTCTCTTGTACAAATTCTTTATTTCCTCCTAGGTCCTTTAATATGCCTCTAATCATTAAGGTGATTCCCAGAGCATGGAAGCAAGTGACCTAATTCCTTATCAACTTTATTCATCCCACCTGAGTCCTAGGCAAAGATTTCATCTTTGAAGCAGATGGAATATACCTTGTGGCAGAATTAGCTGCTTCTGTTGCCCCCATTCTGTTGCAATGAGGACGAGTTGACTGTCAGTCCTGCCTGTAGCTGCGTGCTCAGCTAAAGATGTTGGTCTTATGTTAGGCTGGCCATAACCTTTCATCAACGCATATTTTAGAGGTCAGCCACTAAACCAAGTTATTAATTATGCACGTAGACATAATTCTTAGTTTCTAAAATAGTGACAAAGTAGTTAGAATTAAAAAAAAAGAAGCAAAATGAAGAGAGCTTGATTAGGAAATTCCTAGAAAAACTAAATCAGAAGAAATAAATGTCTTAACCAGGTGATTATCACAGAAAAACACAATGAAAAATGACAAGTCCAAATGTAAGAAAACATACAACTTGAGAAAAATATCTGTATTAAGAGATAACAGGCATGAAAGACTCTTGTGCTAATAAAGCTTTAAACACATATACTTCTATTTCCTGTTCCTCTTCAAAAATGCTGATGATGAACAACAGAAAAAGTGGTATTATGGATTTTCGACTGAACACACACAGAAGCACATGTTACCAAGTACACATCAAGTCCCAGGATAACAACTTGTCCAAAGGTTTTTGTGCTGCCTGAAACCAGCAGTTTAGAAACACAAGACTAAGAAAAGAGGTGATGATTGAGGGTTCATTTAAATGCCCTGTGTGTCCAGATCTTTGATCATCAGTGACAGAAGGTGCAAAAGTTTTCATTGCCTACAAAGGGCAGTCTTAAACATCAAATATCACTTTGTCTACTCAACAGCAGGTCTGTTTACAAGATTATTCACATTATTTCGACTATTTTACAGTCCTTCGGTATTGTAGGAACTAACGTCTAGGCTTATCTAGGCTCCTTTTCTCACAAAAGATTGGACCAGATGATCTTTCAAGGTCTCTTCCAACATGAGCTGTTCTGTGATTCTATGATTTTATGAAAACATTGTTTTTCATTTTTTTCTTATACTCTAAGAAAGACATCTATTTTATATGTACTATTAAAATACTAAAATTCCTCAAAAAATGCAAAAAGCAGTGCTTGGGATAAATAACCCTGCTTTGGGTCTGAGGAAGAAGTATCAAATTTGAAGTTAAGAAAGGTCAAGAACAGATTGAGAAAGGCTGAGAACAAAACAACTGCTCTGATTTTAATTTAATTATTTATTGAATTAAGCAATGCGAAAAAAGGAGTCGAATGGTAGAGGGTTTTAGAAGAGAATAGATGATAAAGTCATTAGTCCCAGTGGAATTAAATGAGAGAAAGACATTTGTGGAAGAGAAAGCTTAATAGGAAGAAGTTTTTCTGTTGTCTATAAAATAAATGGATTTATGAATTTTAATTTTCAAGTTCAGCTTTTGAAGGGGAAGAGGGCTGAGATCTCAAAGTCAAAGTGTCTGCTTTATGAAAAATATCCTCCCCGTGCTAAGTTAGTAACCTTTACGTACATTAGTGAGGATGTGTGTGTGTTCACCTTGGTATACACAGCTTGGTTAGTTTTGTCCTCATAGCACCATTCTCTGATACCTGGATGAAGCACATCACATTCAGAAAAGGACTGGTGAACTTTCTATACATTTCTTTAGCCCTGTTGGCAAGGGACACTTACTGTGATGGCTGAGGAGTGGTATTAACAGGCACCCTTTGCCATATCAGAAGATAATACCTCTTCCTACAGATCTTGTCTTTCTTCTGTTTTCAGACTGCTAGGGCTGTAACAATGCTAAAAAAAAATCAAAATGAGAATAAGTTATTTAGTGTTTTCTCTTAAATAGAGCAAACCCAAATATTTTCAGATACAACCACCAACTTTTGGTCCTTCTGCCTCACACAGGCAAAATGAGATGTGATTTCACCTACGTATGACACTTCTTTAGCTTTTGGCATAGTCACACCCAATTGTGGGAACTTTCCGGCTCGCTTTACTGCTTGAAATGCAGTTACAGGACTTCATCCTCATGCCCAATTCGTATTGTTAGCAGCAGAGGCAGCACAACTGGGAAACTTGCCCTAAGAGGCTGCCACGCTTTGCTGGAGGCCACTACAGCTCAGAAAGATGCTATAGGGGTGGTACAGTGGGGAAAAAGTGCTTATTGCCCTGTGCTGACCTTCTGAAAAACATCTTTGCTGTTTAGATCAGGCTGATAGTCTTGCCTACTGCAATCCTTTCTGTACCATCTCCACTGAAGTCAACGGTAGGCATCAATGTTTGAACGGTGCCTGTGTTTGTTAAGTGCCTATCATAGCTGGCCCACACATCTTAAACTGAGGTCATTAGATACTTCAACACACGCAGAGTGCTTGCATCTAGCTCCAGCTGTATGTGCTCGCTGCACCTCAGCTCTTACTGTATAAATTGCTCAGGTACGTGTAGCAGAGTTGCGCTGGCTGACACCCACTGATGTTACACTCCACCTTGTTTCTGCCCCCCCAGTCCTACAGTGTTTGTTGCAGGTGCCACGTGCTGCCATCTCCAGCCATTCACTCCCTTCTTTTCATCACCCAAGCCACCACAGCCATTGAGACCCTGGAGAAAAGAAAATGGATGGCATTAAGCTGCCTTTGCTGGGTCTTGTCACCACCGTCAGCACCTCACTGTGTCATCAAGGCGTTGCAAAGAGGATACAGGAGGAGCCGGGATCTGACCTCACATATTTGATTTATTCTTAGAGAATAAAATACTTAAAGTAATCAAAAAGCAAACCTTAATCTAAGACAATGCCGCACAGTCTCTCATTGGTTTAGGGGGAAAACATATTTGTAACCCATCAACAATTTTAGCTGTAACGACTGCATGGTGATTCACTAAACTCCATGCAATCTATGCATCCCATAGAGAATCTGCACCTGTTTAAATAACCAAATCTTTCTCTTTTTCCACTAAAAGGCACTAGGGATCTATGCCAAATTCGAGATAAGTGGGCAACAGGATACAATGACAGTCTTTACCTATAATTTTTTAAAAAGGAGAGTTTCTCAGAGGGGAAAAACTCAACCTAACATAAGAAGCATTGTTTCAGGGTAGGCTGTGCACTTCTGACACAAACACTGTCCGTTTGCTCATTAATCTCATCAGAAGATCCTCCCTGTGATGCAGACACCATAATTTTTAAGTAGTTGAAGCCTTTTACTTACCTATGCCCACACTAAGCAGTTTTTTCAGTCTTTTTTGCACGTTTACTTCCATTAAACTGTGGTCTCAATTAATTTGCCTTAATTTTAGGCTATCAATTGAATTAAGAGCCTAATGGCATGAGACGCTGTGAGGCCCCTAGAAGTGCTCTCTAGAGATTTCCATTTCCCTGTGTGGCCATGGAGGGGACTCAGATGCCTCAGTCACAAGCCCAAGCAAAGCTGCATGACTCTGGTTTAGTATTGAAGTTACAGGGGAAGAACGGATGGGGGTCAGGGTTTTTTCCCTCTTCTATAACAGAACTTTTCCTTTGAGACTCTTGATCAACTCTATAGTTGATAGCAGGCAGCGTTTTCCTTCCTTAGACAATTAAAGTAATAGATTTCATGTGAGTGCGGAGGAGCAACTGATACATAAGTATTTGCTTTTCTTCATTATCTTTCTAAAACATGGACTCCTGATCCTCTGCTAGAAAGGAACAGGGAATGGGGAGGAAGGGGGGAAATTTAAGTGGAAAGGGGATTCTAAAGGCTTTTTATATTCGCCGTAACTTGACTCTCTTCAGATGAGATAGAAGAGTAGATAAGGCTGCAATCTAGTGTTGAATGCGTTTGCATACCAGCCTGCAAACTTGCAACCTTCTTTCAGGCCATGAATCAGATTGCGAAAGCTGATGTTCACATAACTAAACATTCTCCAAGCCAAATGCCATCTGTGGCTGCTGCCTGCCTCGGCTTGCAGTGCTGGAGGGGATATTCATAGCACTGGCCCCAGGAGGGGCTTGGGGGGAAGATACTCCCCAGCAGCTGAGGAATAGCAATAAAAGAACTTCATGGCATGAAGTGCAATGTTGGTGCCTTAGCCCTCCGCGAGGAGGGAATGAGGGGGAGTTTCTGTCATGTTGGGTCCATTACCTTCTTCCTCTGTGGCCTGCATTTCCCCCCGCTTATAAAAACGATGGAACAGCAGCAGAGCATTACCGTGGCTTGCCTTCTGGGATGGGAAGATTTGGGTCTCCTTGCCCAGAATCTCACGTTCTGGGCGCAGTGTAAGCAGTGCCCACAGTGTCCTCTGCGCTCAGGGGCTGTTGGCAAAGCATCACCAGAAAGATGTGGCGTTCAAGCATGCCATACAAGCTCTGAAATATGGTCCTGATGCTTTGGTGCTCCTTTGTGTCTGTCGCTCCCGCACACTGCCAAATGTTAGAATGCTCTTTGTTCACATTCCTTGTTCTTGTCGAGGGTGCAGGAACTCAGGGTTCAGCTAAATACCTGAACTATGTTTTAAACTGAGGTCATTTGAGTTAGAGCTAGGTAAACAAACTAGCTGAGGCTGCTAATACATCCTTTTAATGTTTGTTTATTTACTGCATTCCAGTGGTGTGGCTTACACACTATCAAATCTACTTTTGTCAAATGCAGGAAGAAAAGAAAACCATTCTCCTCTGTACCGAGAGTTTGGAAGCCAAGTTTCTGTCTGGAACAATCTTGAGGGGGTGATTTGTAGACATCCAGAAATACAGGTTTATAAAGGAAAAGCAATGTCTCAATGCCCTACATAGAAGTGGGGATTGCTACATTGCCTTAAAAAGCAGAAACACAACACAAAACCAAATCCTCTAGAAAGAGTTAATAATGAGTTTTTCATCTGTTGTCTTTGAAGTTGTTCTTTTCCATAAATGAAAAGAAGTGAGGGAGATCCCACTATGTGAGTGGGTACCAAGCTCACCTGTCTGAAAACTGTTTTCATAAAACCTGTGTTAGGGTTTACGTATCCTCACAAGTGTAACTATTTTTCTCCCAGTACTGCAGCCTTTGTGCAGCAATATCACACAATTTCCTGAGATGGTGTACACGAACATAAATTCAGAATTTAATTTTCCCACTTTGAGAAACTTCTACTCCTAAAATTAAGTGGCTCATCAGTTTTCAGTGGGAAGATTGCACAGAAAATGGGAAGAGCTGACTTATGGATATGAACATTACCATATAGAAGATGGCAGACAGTCTTAAATAGTTCACCATGGTTCAGCCGGAGGGATCAGATGATCCCAGAACACTGAGAGAACTGGCACACAGAGCTGGAAGTCTGGTAGAAACCGTTATAAATACACCCGTCACACTGACTGTGTTAGCTTTTGACTAGAGAATAATAAACTTACTAGCTATATTTAATGAAAGAAAAACAGAAACCAGGCATCTGCTGATCCATTTGTCATGATATTTATGATTTCAGAACAACTTTGAAGAAAAACATAAGTAAAGATGTGGAAGAAATGCAACAATACTTACCAAATATGGATTATGCAAAGCTTTTGTGATAAGCTATTCCTGGGTAAGGGTGATGAACCAGAGCCAAACTATCCAGACTTGTCTAAAACACTTGCTTGTAGCCTTTGATCATGTCCTACATGAGAACTGAACTGAGATGGAGAAGATGAGGAAAATAGAAATTGATCATCAGGAAGGAAATACCAAATAGGGAGAAGGTGTTGCCTCCAGTGGGTATCTATGGAGCTGAAAAGGGCTTTTTTAAAAAGAGATTCGTCATGAGATGGGGCTGATTTAATATTTTAATTGATAGTCTTCCCACACAAAATGGGTACTTATGAACTTTGCTGGAAAAGCAGAACACTGAAAAGCATTACAAGCATAGCGGGGGGTCAAGATCTGGACGAACTTGAGATGTGAATTTATAGAAATAGGGTGAAAATTAACAGCACAGAGAGGAAGTTAGAGCACCAGGGGACTACAAATTAGCTTCAGAACTAATGTCTTTTAAAGATTAAGCAGTGTAAGGTCCCCAGTGTTCTGACGACGAATTAAAAACTGATTTAAAAAAGTTCAAAGGAGCATTTTCTTTCTTGCTGAACTGTTCTCAGAAATGTGGTTTTGCTGAATGAGCTTGGGTTTCCTGATACATTTACCTGCTATTCTGCTTTCTTTCTGCAGTGGCGTATTTTTCGTTTCTTAACTTCTGAGTGTTTTGAAGCTACTCTCATGGCAACCACTGTGAAGGAAAGTGAAAACCATGAAGAAATAAGAGGAAGAGCTTTTGTGTTTCAAGATAGAAGCAAAAAGGAGTAACCTGCCTGTTGAATTTTCCTTTGCCTTTTGGGAGGATTATGCAAAAGGCAGAAGAGAAGGACTTTTTTAAGAGGTAGGGCAAATGTTCGCTAGAAAAGGTAGCCCCTGTACAGGGTTCCAGACAGCTCGACAGGGCCATGCGTTTTCTGTGATGCACTAAAAGGAAACCTCGGCATGTATCAGTCACAGAGTCACTGCGGGACGAGGGTGCCAGCCAGCACTGCACGCGTTCGGCGTGCGGGCGGGCTGACGCAGCAGCTTGCGCAGGGTGAGGCTGGGGCGGGGAATGATCTTGCCACATCATCCAGGTCTCTTGTAACACAGCTCCTGGACCTCACTTGTGGGAAAAGTAATTTTTGGGGGTACTCACAGGCAGTCAGGAGAATTACATTAACCAGTGCAGGTGCAGGGTACAAGGTCCGAGTAGCTTATTGAAGAACAGGCTCGGGAAGAATCAAGGCGGGGTGTTTTCTTCTGGTGAGCCTTTTTTAAGGGCAACCTGCCAAGCATTTCGGCAGCTAATTATATTGGGAGTTTATTTTTTGAAGTGTTTGTAAGAGATCGAAAAAGAGGGAGGTTTGATTCTTCCACTTGACGTGCGCCAAATACAATTGGAATGATCACACACTGGTCAATCTGTGAACAAATTGGATTTGCAATTTTGGCAATCACCCGGCTTTTGAAAGGCCCTCTGGAAATCGGGATGGTTTGTTTCATGCAATGCTGACAGTTTGTGCACAAAAAAAGGGATAGAAAAATAAGCACTGCCTTTGCTGGACATCTAGATCTAGGATGAAAACATACTCTTTTGAAGCTGATGGCAAGATTCCCATTGGCCATGATTTCACTCCGAATCTTTCAGTAGTGAACCTAGTAGTTCCTAGTAGATCTGCAGAAAAAACGCTATGAAATATTATCTGATAAAGATATCTTGTCTCCTTGCAACATTCCCAACTATAAATACTATGTATGATTATGCTGACATCATCCTACCTGTAAAAAAAACATCATTTAAAGAAATTAAGAAGTGAGGGAAACCAGTACTTTCTTTAGGTCAACACCACAATGGTAGGGGAAATGTCTAAAAGGACTTAAAACAAAGGCTGAGGACTTTTTCATTATCTTATCTTCAATAATCTTTTCTTCTTCATCTAATCCCTTAACTTTAGCAGCACGTGGTTCTGAAAGACTGGCTCAAGGTCTGTTTCTGGTAATTTCTGTGCTTGTACTCCTTATGCACTCTTCTGAATTGTTTTCATCCTTCCTGTTTTCAAAGTCTGTGGGGTTCACTTTTTAGAAACCTAAAAGGAGAAATGAGAAATAAGTAACAATTTCCTGTCCTGAGTTTTGCCATTTCATCTCTTCTCCCTATTTCTCTTTTAAGTTCTTTTTTAATTTTAGTATTTTCCATATTTTAATTAGAGATTAAAAAGCTACAAGACTGTAAAACTATTTTTTTTCTTTATAAAACTACTTCATTTAGGCCTTAGTTCAGCAAAGAAACTTAATTCCCTGTTAAGCATTTATTAAAGTCCAGTGTGACTCAAGCACATGGTAAATATATTTCTCAAGAGATGTGTAATATATCTATTTATCTTTTACATATACAGCATTTCAGATTGCCACTGCCACTAGCCAGTAACCTTCACTCTAGGTTCTCCTACTATCAGCTTTTTTCTTTTGACTTTAGTGGGAGCAAGATACATTTCTTTAGTTACTTGTCTCCGTGTCAGATGTTAGTTGTTAGAAATCAGGACAAAACTCAAGACGGGTCATCAACTTGTAAACCTTTCTCATTGATACATATTTGCCTCTGTGGCAAAGAGAAAAAACTCAACAATTACTTAGTCTTCCTAAAAATGTCATTTATACACGGTATGTTCAAAACAAAGAAAAAAATTCCAATAATAAAGGAATCCAAACCAAAATACACTGTTGTAAATGCAGCGTATGAACACAGACACAAGGGTGCAAGATCCCTTTTTAATTCAGACTTTCAATTTCAACGGTTGAAAGTTTTTGTCAATATAATAGTGGATATAAAAAAGCTTTCAAAACAGTTTATTAATCCAACTGCCTTGCAAGAAGCTCTAGCTATCAAAAGCCAGTTAACTATTGCTCTGCTGGCTGCCACTGATGACAAAGTTTAGACTGTCTGAGAGGAAGACTCCCACTGAAATGAACTGAGACACCAGAATTCTGCGTTTTTGAACAGCAGCCAAACTATGCTCAAAATTTACTTCTTTCATGAGGACTTCATCCCTTGGTAAATTTTATTCCATAATGTGAAGTACAGATACTCAGTTAATGACCAGGTAAACATAAAAATTTAAAAAGGATATTAAAATCCATGAAGCTCATACACATGTTAACATTTTAACATCACATAAATTTGCAGAAAGGACTATCAGGTCATGTTCATAAATTAATTATGTTATTTTTCTGTAGTTGTAAAATCACCTAAGATGTCAAGATATTCTTTGTGCTTCTCTTTCAAAAAAAAAAAAATCTGGGTAGCTAGGTGTGGCCCCTGCAATCATGGAGTGATGTGCCACAGAAGTATCTAAGAAGAAAAATAACAATAACTGTCTCTTACCCTCTCTCACCTGTGTGCTATATTTTTTATTGAGCCTATTTTCCTTTGATTCTGCAGGGACCCAACTTGACATACCAAAAATGAGGGGGGAAAAAATATATTCCAGGACAGTGAATGTGAACAAATCAGTTTTTTACTTAGTTCTAACGGGCTTTGGAAATCACAAGCATTAGGGGTAGGAGTGCGAAGGCCACGAGGATTCCTTGAGATTTGCGTGGTCCATTGGTTGCACTTTCTCACAGCTGAATGCTTTCTGCTTACTGCTCATGCCGTCATCGCGGCAGGCTCACCCTGACCAGTGCTCGGGGCGGCTATTAATAATCCACAGGAGGGAAAGCTTTGCTATCAAAAACTGCAAACGGCTTGCTTGAGACATCATTTTTCTCGAAAGGGCTTCCAAGTTTTAACCGTATTTCTGGCTTCACAGATTTCGGAGTAATCCTTGTGTGGGGGCCTTGCTAATCTCCGTCTTGTGCCAATTTTATGCTTTTGGCTTTATGGAAAGAGGATAAGGAGAAACAAAAGGATGTTTAATACCATAGGGAACTCAATAGAACAACAGACATCTCTTCATTTAACCTTAGTTTATGGGAGCAAATGGACTGCTCAGTTCTTCTGTCTTCCTCCTAGGCCTTAAAGATGAGGCCCAAAATAAAATGAGGCTGACACCATAAAACACTGTGACTAATTAATTAGTGGTACAAGTTTTCTGATACGATCCTTTTTCACTCTCTCTATTCTACACCTCCTTCCCAAGTTTATGCCTTCCCTTTCTATATTGCCAACTCCTCCTTTTCTCACAAAGGCCAGTGTTCTCTGACGGTGCCACTGCAGCTCCTCTTTACTGAAGCAGACTCATAAGACCATGTTAGCTGGTTAGATGCTTATTTATCCTCTCCATTTATCTGAAATCACAAGATCTTCCAGTAGTCACATATCCCTTACTCCTTTCCCTTCATCCCCCATGACTTGGGCTTTGACTCTTCCTGCTCCATGTGTATGAGAAAACTGGTATCTGGGCAGTAGTATCTCGTATGTCTCACAAACACTTACCACGCAGCCTTGATCAGCTTCTCACATTGTCCCAATGATATTAATTTAATTGAGAGCATTTCAAGTATTAGAAAAAAACTCCAAAAGGTAAGAAGATGGTAAACATGGGTACTCTTGAGCTAATATAGAGCCCACCGCCATACTTGCTGACACCGATGGTATCTTTTCATCTGTGACTTGCCTGGGTCTGCGACCACTGTAACTGTGGATGTTGACACATTAGCCAACAGCTCTGTAAATTAAATGTCTGTTACTGTTGTCGTTTAACCTGGCAGGCAGTTAAACACTACACAGCCGTTCGTTCACACCGCCCCCCCCCGCAGTGGGATAGGGGAGAGAATCGCAAAAAAAAGGTAAAACTTGTCAGTTGAGAGAATGAGAATTTAATAGGACAGGGAAGAAAGGGAAAATAATAATAATGATAAAAGAGTATACAATACAAGTGATGCACAATGCAATTGCTCACCACACGCTGACCAATGCCCAGCCAGTCCCCAAGCAGCGGCCACTGCCCCCGGCAAACTCCCCTCAGTTTTATTATTCAGCTTGACATCGTATAGTGTGGAATATCCATTTGGCCAATTTGGGTCAGGTGTCCCGACTGTGTCCCCTCCCAGATTCTTGTGCACCCCCAGCCTCCTGGCGGACAGGGCAGCATGAGAAGTTGAAAAGCCCTTGAGTCAGTGTAAGCATTGCTCAGCAGCAATTAAAACATCGGTGTGTTATAAATATTATTCTCATCCTGAATCCAAAACACAGCAATATACCAGCTGCTAGGAAGAAAATTAACTCTATGCCAGCCTAAACCAGGACACCTTCAAACGTGTTCAATGAGGCAGCTCATTTCTTAAAAGAAGAATGTCCATAGGCATTCATTATAAAATTCTCTAAAGTTAATTCCTAATGATTTCAAGACCAATTGGATCAAACCTTTTAAGCATATAAAGTATTGTAATCTAGCTTCCTATGGGTTTTTTTATTTTGTTTTCATTGTGGGTTTTTAAAATTTTTTTATTTCAGCATTTACTAGAGGGCTTCTAGGACCACAATGAAAAAGCAGCAAAAATCAGCCTTTTATTTCTTGCATTATTTTTTTCATTATGAGAACCTCCTATTCTGTATTCATCATTCATGTGATGCTTGTACTTTCCACAGATGTTTCAAGTTAGATAGCATATGTAGCATCTGTACACTCCCACCAGCAAACAGCAAGAACCCCAACTTGCCAAACTAGAAGGTGCATTTGCTTGGCCTGGTTTCCTGTTGGCTTTGGACCTAGTAAGCACAAACTATGGCCATTTCTAGTGTCTCTAATAATTGTAGAATCACAGAGTAGTTTGGGTTGGAAGGTACCTCTAAAGGTCATATCACCCACCCCCCCTGCAATGAGCAGGGACATCTTCCACTAGATCAGGTTGCTCAGAGTCCCATCCAACCTGACCTGGAATGTTTCCAGGGATGGGGCATCTACCACCTCTCTGGGCAAACTGGGCCAGTCCTTCAACCTCATTGTCAAAAATTTCTTCCTTCTATCTAGTTTAAATCTGCCCTCCTTTATTTTAAAGATGTTACCTCTTGTCCTTTTCACAACAGGCCCTGCTAAAAAGTCTGTCCCCATCTTTCTTAGAAGCCCCCTTTAAGTACTGGAAGGCTGCAATAAGGTCTCCCCAGAGCCTTCTCTTCTCCAGGCTGAACAACCTTCAACCTCATTGTCAAAAATTTCTTCCTTCTATCTAGTTTAAATCTGCCCTCCTTTATTTTAAAGATGTTACCTCTTGTCCTTTTCACAACAGGCCCTGCTAAAAAGTCTGTCCCCATCTTTCTTAGAAGCCCCCTTTAAGTACTGGAAGGCTGCAATAAGGTCTCCCCAGAGCCTTCTCTTCTCCAGGCTGAACAACCCAACTCTCTCAGCCTGTCCTCACAGGAGAGGTGTTCCATCCCTCTGATCATTGTTGTGGCCCTCCCCTGGACCTGCTCCAACAGGTCCATGTCTTTCCTGTGCCGAGAGTTCCAGAGCTGGATGCAGAACTGCCGGTGGGGTCTCACCAGAGCGGAGTAGAGGGGCAGAATCCCCTCCCTCAACCTGCTGGCCATGCTTCTTTGGATGCAGCCCAGGAGATGGTTGACCTTCTGCGCTACGAGTGCTCATTTCCGGCTCACGTCCAGCTTTTCATCCACCAGTACCCCCAAGTCCTTCTTGGCAGGGCTGCTGTCAATCTCCTTATGCCCCAGCCTGTACTGATACCGGAGGTTGCCCCGACCCAGGTACAGGACCCTGCACTTGGCCTTGTTGAACTTCATGAGGTTCACATAGGCCTACTTCTTGAGCTTGTCCAGGTTCCTCTGGATGGCATCCCATCCCTCAGGCATATCAACCGCACCACTCAGCTTGGTGTCATCTGCAAACTTGCTGAGGGTGCACTCAATCCCACTCTCTAGGTCATTGATGAAGATATTAAACATCCTAATACGGTCCATACCTAATGAGGTCCGTACTCATCCTAATACAGACCCCTGATGGACATCACTAATGACCAATCTCCATCTGGACATTGAACTGTTGACCACTACCCTCTGGATGTGACCATCCAATCAGTTACTCATCCACCCAACAGTCCACCCATCAAATCCATAGCTCTCCAATTGAGAGGGAAGGATGTTGTGGGGGACCATGTCAAAGGCCTTACACAAGTCCAGATAGATGACATTGGTAGATCTTGCCTTGTCCACTGATGTTGTCACTCCATCATAGAAGGCCACTAGGTTAGTCAGGCAGGACTTTCCCTTGGTGAAGCCATGCTGGCTGTCTCAAATCACCTCCCTGTCCTTCATGTGCCTTAGCATAGCTTCTAGGAGGCTCTGTTCCATGATCTTCCCAGGCAGAGAGGTGAGGCTGATGACAGGTCCTAGGGTCTTCCTTGCTAACTTTTTTAGAAATGGGTGCAATGTTTCCCTTTTTCCAGGCTCCAGGTACTTCACCTGACTGCCAGGACTTTTCAAATATCATGGACAGTGGCTTGGCAATTACATCAGTCAATTCCCTCAGGACTCTGGGATGCTTCTCATGAGGTCCCACAGGCTTGTGTATGCTCAGGTTCCTCAGGTGGTCTTGAACCTGATCTTCTCTTACAATGGGAGTGATTTTGTTCCTCTAGTTCCCGTCTTGTAGGCCATCTGCTCGAGAGGTGGGGGAAGAAAGACTGCCAGTGGAGTCTGAGGCAAAGAAGTTATTGAGTACCTCAGACTTCTCCTCATCCGTTGTTACCAGTCTACCAGTCTTGCTCATCGGGGGTGGGGGGCACGTTTTCTTTGACCGTTGTTTTCTGGCTGAGAGCCCTGTAGAAACCCTTCTTATTATTCTTTGCATCCCTTGCCAAGTTCAGCTCCAGGGGTCTGTTTTAGGGTAATTCCAGGCAGGTGCTCAGGCGATGGTGCCTTTCTAAACAAATAGGCATGTACACAACAGAACCTTTCACAGACTTCCACTCTGCCACAGAGGAGAGCTGCTGCCTTCACTGCTTTTCCCCCACTGTGTTCCCACAGTACAGACACTTATTTTAGGTTTTTTTTTCCTTTCCCACGTTCTTGCTCCTTTTTGATAACATACATATAATTGTGAAAATATAAAGGGGCCAAAGGTTTGCTTTTGCAGTGATGGATGCCTAGGACAGCTGGGGTTTGCCCAAGATGGCAAGTTTTCTCTAGGATACAGCGTTGATTATTTTGTGGGCATGTAGCAATATTACAACTAATTTGCTTTCACTGTCTTTAACACCATGGGCACCACAGAGAGCTCAGCATATTACTGTGCTGTCCCCTGAAATAACTGACTAGTCCAAAATGACTGCACACAAGCAGCAAGTTGAATGGTGCTGTCAAGGTACCAACATGGAGAATCTAACAGGAGTGGTTTAGAAATACACTTCCATATTCCAAACATGCCTGTGTTCAACTCCTTTCACATATTAGTCCCTGAAGTGTTTTAAACACAGAATGTTCCTCACATTGAACGTAGGGAAGAGTAAGTAGCGAGGCTGGCTCAACCAAGTATCCAGCAAGCGGCAGATTGGCGAGCTGGGTGGACACAAATGCCCAGCTTTTTTCTCTTTGTTACCTGTCTGGAATTCTGGTCATTGGTCAGTTCTGTTTGCAAAAAAAGTCTGACCAGAATTTCATCTTCTGATTTAAGAAGATTACACTTTATCTCATGCCATTATCTCTGCTGTGAAAGCTGTATATGTTACCTGAATTCAGGAGTATAAAAGACAAGGTTGTCTGACTTTGAGAACAAACTTACCTACGTTTGCCCAAAGAAGATACAATTTTAACAGGGGCTACTGACATTTCTGTGCTGACCTTAGAAAATCACTTTATTCTTACCTAAAGTGAGAATTTTTGTGTGCCAGTTCACTCTTTGGCCTCCTTGCTGAGTACAGTAACCCGGAAGTTTATTTAATCTATACGGACGTGATAGACTGCTTATAATAGAAAGCAACATTATTCAGTTTGATTCTGTTTTGGATTCATGGGGTAACATTGGTGAAGGAATTATTATACCCAGGCACTCAAATTCAAATCAGGCCTCCATCATATCTTCACCCTGAGTTATATTTGGCAATATACAAGTATTTTGAAAGTCATGGGAAGTGAACAGACCGTGAAAAAATATGGATACTCCTAATGTTGATATCATTGCTGTAAACTTTTTCATTGCTCTGGTATTTGGAGTATTCTGTTTAATTTGGGCCATCAACATTCCAAATGAAAGTAGCAAGAACTCCACCATAAGTTTATCTTTCTCTGACTAATCTTAACATGCACCCAAGTCTCTGTCTAAGCTTTCCAGGAACCACATGGTACGGTTATATTTCAGAAGCACATTATCTATGCTGTCTGCTTTAACTATTTTACTGACACTGCCTAAATGCCCCCCCTCGAAGCGCTTACCTCTCTCCAGTGACTATGTAGGGAGATTGCTGTTCTAATTCTTCTCTTCTGAATCAGAGCAAAATTAGATCTTACAGTAGAATAAACCAAATGATGCCAATATGTCAACCAGTGTCAAGTTAGAGTTTTGATCCTTTAAATCTTAATTCATGCAAGTAAATCAGTGGTGCTGTTTGTGGAGTGAAAGCAAAGCTATGTTATTAAAGGTCACAGGACCAGGGCTTCAGAATATCTACAGTTTTTGCTTCACTCAGCCCTAAAATTCCCATGCTCAGCTCCCTCCCTCCATTGCTATATTTTAGCCAATTTCTAAGTAATATTCCCAGCACAACATAATCCTGAACTTCAAAGCAGGCCCTTATATTTTTACACATGTAGTAAAAGCACAGTTATGAAAATAAACACAACTAATAATGTAATAATGATGGAAAGGGCACAACACAATATAATCCAGTCAAAGAGCTTCAGTCCAGCATTACTTCTTGATGTATATACTACAATATACAATAATATTATATATATAGAGATATATAATACTATATAATACTATATAATAATAATATTACATATAGATAGATACACATACACGCGGAGACACTCCTTAAAACCACCACACAGAATCTACCCTTAATTTACTTTGCCCCTCCACTTTATTACCTATTGATGCCGTAAGGCCTTTTGGCATTGATTTAATATATGTGATGAATACTTATAAAAAAATACTGAAGAACAGGGTTTGAAAGAGTTGTCTTTCTCTGCAACCAGAGTTTCAGCTAGCTTCAGTGTATTTTGCTTTAACGTTCAAATCTGACACGTCAGTGAATAGGGGGAAGTTTGCATTTTCTTTACTACAGACAATTACTAAACTGTTGTACTGTTAGTGCACGAAAAATGTTGCCAGGTGAAGAAAAAAGGAAGGAAAGGGCTATAATTATAAAGCACATATTTACAGCTTTCTCTATCTCTGACGCACACATTCTACTGCAGGGATTTCAATCCCTTTTTCTTTCAGTAGTTAAGTTTCTTTGCTCTGAAAGGGCGTGAAATGAATAAACACAAATCTAAGAGCAATATGTATGAAAATTACTGAAAGACTGCAGGATCACAAAACTACTGGGAACAGTAGAAGAAAAGTCTCAGGGAGCTGGAACACCTGAAACACACTTGAAGAAAATTTTATTTTTCCCCATTTTAACAGAAATAATCCGTCAACCTTTTATTCACAGTTTTGGGGAAAAAAATAAATCTAAACACTTTCTATTTTGAAGAGTTTAAAAACTGGCCAATTCTTATGAAAGGGAGGATTTTGTGGAAAATTCCATTCTGTTGAAAAAATGACTTTTGTCAAAACCCAAACTGACAGCCGTGATTCAAAGAATCAGAGAAGACCACATACCAAGAAGAGCACATTCCCCTTTCAAGGACCCAGAAGCTGGGACACTGGTCTCCAAACACTTCTCAGTATTTATGCAGGGATAGTCCCTTGCTGTAATCATTTCAGTTACATAGGGCTGCATGTAGTATGCAGATAGTTGTATGTCTGGGGTGGAGCTCTGGTAAAAATGCAATGCAGGGGAAAAAATCTGTGGGTGGTTATAATTGTAAAGCCTTTATTCTGAGGGAACTGAAATTCAAGTGCTGGAAAAAATAGATTTAAAAAACATTAATAACACATTCACCTTTCCCACATAAATAGTGGAAATGCATACTAACATACGTCGACTTGTTTCACAAAGCATAGATACCATTGCCATCCTTCTGTGTGCAATACTTCACTTAAGGTTATCTCGTTCCAGGACTAAGTCCTGCAATAGATTCTTCACAGTCTTTTAAGTCTGTCCATCATGTGGGTGGTACTTGGGCAGATTTCATCTCGCTTCAGAAAAGGCTAGTTGTCTTGTACCTCGTGAAGCATGTACAGGACAAAGACACAGCTTCCTTGTGCTCAAAGTATCTGCTGACCTCATCTGCTGAGCTAAAGACCTCTTTAAAAAATATTGTCAATTGGATTAAAGTTAATCTTGACATAAAAGAAAAACATGCAATATACCCGTACTATTTCAGGTATATCTAATTCATTGATCTTACTAGGAGTGGGCCATAGAACTCCTTTTAGCAGCAGAAAGTAGTGGGATACCCACAGTATTATTTTACAGAGTTATGCAAATTGAAAGGTTTTGTAGTGAGAAAAAGATAAAGACAACTATAGACAACTTAAGAGAGTTAAGTACAAGTGATTTAAAAGGGAAGATGCTGTTTCAGGATGCCAGCCATGTTATACAGTTGTTTTTCTAAGACAGAACCGCAAGAGTTGAAGGGACCATACAAAATCCCTTGGAGAAAGAAAGGTGAAGTGAATACTTGGAGTTTGCCTGAGGAAATGGGGAGTGCACTGGAAGAGGGGGGAAAGGAAAAAGAAAAAATGTAGCTAGGCAATCTGACAAGCACCAAGGCAACACTACACAGACTTTGCAGGAGATACAAGCAAAGAGTAAAGACTTAGGTAAGAGAGAGGAATAAAAATTTATTGACTTTTTAACCCTTTCCTGCATGTGTCTCTGAATGAGTAAGAGACTGAAGAAAGCCAGTTCTGCATTACTGGTCATAGGTTCTTAGGTGAAGGGATGTTTTTTGTGGTGTCAAGTACAGCTGAGTTCATGTTGTTGTGCCATCTGGAAGCAAAGAAGTGCAATCATGGGATTCAATTTAAGATTAAAAGAACTGTGATGATATTCCTGGCTATAAAAGGATGAGAATGCAGACTCACCCTGGAGCTCTGACAATTTTCAAAAGTTTTCCACCATTTTCATTTATCATATTAAAACATACATTGCTTCCTTAGACTTTAAGCTTTCAGGTCACACTCCAGAGGAAGAATCCCCTTTTCCTTCCTTATTCCAAAAATTAATAGTATACATTCAGGAGCCGAGGCACCAGGAGGGATTAACCACATTGTTAATGCTTTCAATTGACTCTACTTACCTTTCACTGCACCGTGTAAGTAAGTATAAATACCTGTTCCAAAGGATAACTCTGTCATGGAAGGTAGAATCTATATTCAGTTCCTCAGGCACAAAGAAAATACCTGCATAGGAAGAAGACATCTTTGTGGTTCAGTAAAGCGTGAAGTTCTCTAGTCTTTGAGCAGTGACACAGCATTTACAGTTTACAGAAAGGAGGTATTACAGAAAGGAGTTATAGATCCCTGATGACCCATTTCCAGGAGGAAATGTGAAAAAGGTCTTGATGAGAACTTGAAAATTTTATTTTCTTCCAAGAAATCAGTTGGAAAAGTCTTCAACAATTTTTGAAATAAACTTTGATGTGTTCCACTGCCCAAAATCATGTTTCCACTGAAGCCAATGGCAATGCTCCTGCAGATTTCAGGGGTAATAAAATCAAGATGTGACTGTTGATACAGAAGATAGTGTTACATAATTCATTTTGTGCTTAGAGACACCAGGCTAGATTTGTTAAGATGTTTTAATTGCTCAGCTACCACTGAACTAAGTAGAGGCAGGCAGTGTAGTAATACTCTTCTGTAATACCTGAATGAGATCAGAGGACTTAAATCTTAAAGCTATTGTATAAATCCATACGATCAACTAATACTTCAGATCACTTAAAGTGATCATGTTTATATTTGTAATTCAAGCAGTAGCCTCAAACGTACAATTATTTTTTTCATCCAAGGTTATATGTTTGTTATCTATTGGTATCTATTTTCTTGGTTTAGCTTTTGCTACCTGCAGAAAACTTTGAAAAACAAACACAGGGAATCTATGGAAATTATGCATTTATTTAGACATGTCAGAATTTTAAGGCTTATTACTCTGCTAATTCCACTAACCTTTACTTATCTCCTAGTCTACATTGTTCAGACACCTATTCTGGTTTTCACAGCAGCTTATAAAATACTGTCATTAAAATCCAGAAGGGAATTCTCCATCTATCATGGAGGTGCACGGCTTTCTTTAAAAACAACAGCCTAGGCTTTGCTAGGGAAGAATGACTTTTTATCTCTGTGACAGAAATCCCAGCTGACAGCCCTGTTTATGCTACAGAAAATAATGACTGCTGACAGTCTCAAGGACCACCCGGTGGGTTATTTACATTCGAAACATTTGAAATCAGCTCTGTTTAGATAATGTTTCAGTTTTGCATCTGGCTTGCCTGCACATGTTCCTTGTAGGCTGTATTAAAGTTAGTAGATCCCATTGGAACAGTAATCAATAATGTCCAAGTTTCATACTGTCAGCCAGGATCTACTAATGTGAAACTGCTGAGTTTCATGTTAAAAATTTTGTTCATTCAGATTTTGGAGCCCAGTTGTTAACAGAAAACTCTTCATGTTTAAGAAAACCGGCACTTCTAAAATGTAAGTGAATAAAATTTAGGCTTTTTATTCTGACATCACCCTCAGGAGAAGAGCAGAAATATAATTTTTTAATATTATAACAATGTAAAAGAAAGCTATTCCAGGCTACCTGAGTTCCCTTAGGCTTGGTATGTTAGATATCATCAACAATATTGTTAAATTAAGAGCCCTACATAAAGATAATCCATTTAGCACCATATGATTTGAACAATTTTAAGAAATAACAGCTCTTCATGAGATGTGTATTATCTTCAGTTCAGGAAGTTCTCTTTTCAGCTCACTATTTTCCACCTCTTTGTATGGCCAAGAATATTTCTAAACTGGTCAAAAGAAGAATAACTCAAAGGGCGTTCTATTAATCTAAAACAATTATCTGAATATCAAGTTAGATAGGTTCATATTATTATCCAGCATTTGTCTCAGTACCAAAAAAAGCAATGATGAAATAAGCAGATAGCTTGAGTGTGTCAAAACTAGCAGCTAAAGTTAGTATCCCATGTTAATTCCTATTACCAAAGTAGATATGAACTTATACTGCTGTTAATGATATCTTTCCCTTTCTTATATTTTCCATTCTTCATTCAGAGTGGCAGTGATCCATAGTTTCAGTTCATGTTCCAGTTTGGAAACTTTCGTTAATAGGATTTCAAATTGTGTCTCCTTGCTTAATTTAGTAGGTCATGGAGAAAAGAAAAATCATACTTATTTCTGAAATGCAAGTATAAAGTATTTATATACAGAGATCATCCTGAAGGATTGCCAACAAAACGACGTTAGGATGACAGTTTCAAGGAACAAGTTAATCTTCTGTACTACAGATTCCAGAAACCGTTCTCGAAGGGATTTCATGCAACCTACCTCTCTTGACTGACTGCTTTGGAAAATCAGACATCTAACTTGGGAGGACTCCAAAACTTACCTGAACAGGTACCTGAAAGTAGATGGCACAGATCTGGGTATATTTTCAAAACTAAAAATGCTCGTTGGATGATGTGTTCGTTGGGGCTGAATATCCTTCCCCTCCACTGTTGTTTTTGTTTTTGAACATTTATCAGCAGCGTGGCAATGAGTGCTACTCCGCAGAAGGGGACCTCTGTGTATCAGAAGAAAAAAACTTGCTACAAGAGCAAAATTCTTGACAACATGAAATACTTTAACTGGAGTTAAGGTAATGTTCCAAACCTTGAGAAGACAAAAGAAAGAAATAGCTATAGGATTCTACTTTTTATGTAGCAAAACCTTTTTTATACTATCCAAAAAGCAACTGTAATTAGGAATCTTCAAAAAGAAAGTCTGTTTCCTTTAGCTGCCATGTTCATGGCCAGACTCCAAGGGATCTATAGAAAAAGATCCTGGCAACCTGCACAAGAATCTGCAATGAAGGTCAGGGCTGCTTCAGACCTTCAGTCATAATTAGCTTCAAATAAGTGAGATGTATGGGATGGCTTTTTAAATGACAGAAGTAACTGACCAAAAGAACACATAGATGGTAATATAGGAACAAAAAATACTTAGCATGGACTGATGCAAAATCAGCATCCTTTCTGCTAGGAATGTGAGCTAATGGAAAGCTACGTTAAGAGCATGTATTGCTTGAGAGTGTGATGGCCATGCAGAAAATACTGATGGGATTGTTTTCAGAGGCATATAAATACATCAATAATTTCTGTTTTACACTGTAATTTGAGCAGCAGCCTGGCTCCTAGTAAAGTCAGCAGAGTCAAGTAGATTTTAAGTAAATGTAGCACCATTTAATTTTTAAAGTCTACCTCAAAGCTACCAAAAGAATACCACTGATTTAAAATCAGCTGGAATAGGCCCAAGTATTTTCAGCATTGCCAGAAGGCAACAAGGGGTTAGCCTGAAAAACATGAAATCAGATATGCAAAAGAAATGATTCAAAACACATCAAATACAATCTTCAGCTGCGATATCTTAAAGCAGCTTGTCCCAGTTCACATTTGTAAGAATGTGACGGCTGACAAGAAACCAATTAGAATAAGAGACTGATGTTTTGAATTTCTGGATTAACTGTGGCCTTAATTTTGACATCAGATATGACAGAAGGAAATTGGGAACATTAAAATACAAGATACACTAAAAGGGAATATCAGGCTGAAAGCAAGTAATAGCCTGAGTCAGGTTTTAAGAGGTAATGGGCAGATGTAGTTTCCACAAAAAATGACCACCACAGAACATATAACTCAAATGAAACCCAGTATTTAAACACACGTTGCCTCTGATTAAAAAAAGGTCATTTTGGCCCAGATTTCTGCAGTTGGTAAAACCTTACAGGATGGCACCTATTTAAGTGACTTGATACTTTAGTAAACAAAAATGTCTCCCAAGCATCTGGAACTGTCAATCTGTGACCACTGCTTTTGCATCCAGGTGCTTTATTTATTTCCTTCAACAGCATTATCTAAATTTATTGTGAGGCATAACTCACATTTAATTGTGTGAAAATTAGAGTCTAAAATGATTTAAAACCCTTGGAGATAAGGATTTGATTAGCATTTGCATTTGGAAAATAAAATTAAATGTCTGAAAGCATAAAAAGCACGAAAGCACTGCAAATATTGTGAAAACAGGATGTTCCAGAAACTTGTAATTCTAATAATGTTTCTTGTGAGACCATATATCTGATTTGACAGAACAACAACTTTAATTTGCAGGAATGATGTGAGAATGTAGACTGACAAAGCCAGTTGACTGATCTCTTCTTTTTTTTTTTCCCCAACTAACTAAATATTCGGTACAGTGGTTACCATTACTCAGATGTTTAGAGGGAGGCCACAGGAAGGTTAGGTTTAATTGCCTTGGACACTGTCAAATATAGTCCTCGAGCATTCAGCAAGTCAGGTACTAAAAGACCACGCATGGCCCATGTGGTGGGTTGACCTTGGCTGGACACCAGCTCCACCAAAGCCGCCCTGTCACTGCTCTCCTTGGCTGGACGGGGGAGAGAAAGTGTAACGAAAG
>NW_010552755.1:0-5670 GCF_000687285.1 Phaethon lepturus
GAAACATAATAGGACAGTGTAATCGTTTAAAGTGGAAGCTGATGGCGTGCTGCTGTCGGGCTCTGGTGTTCAGCGCTTCCCACTGCTGGAAAAAGCTCGGCATGTTCAGCTGTTTTTACTTGACAGCACATCCATTTTGCTGAAACATATGAGGAAAGGCTGAGGAGGCTGGGGCCGTTCAGCCTGGAGGAGAGAAGGCTCGGAGGGGATCTCATCCATAGGTATAAAAACCTGAAGGCAGGGTGCAAAGGGGATGGAGCCAGGCTCTGTCCAGTGGCGCCCGGTGACAGGACCAGAGGCAATGGGCACAGACTGGAACATGGGAGGATTCTCCTGAACATCAGGAAACACTTTTTTACTGTGAGGGTGACTGAGCGCTAGCACAGGTTGCCCAGAGAGCTGCTGGAGTCTCTACCCTTGGGAGACATTCAAAAGCTATCTAGACATGGTCCTGCCTGCTTGAGCAGGGGGTTGGACAAGATGACCTCCACAGGTCCATTCCAACCTCAGCCACACTGTGATTTTGTGATTCTGCAAAAAAGAAGCAAGGAACAGTCACTGCTGCTGGTGGTATTCAATGGTCCTAAGTGGATTTAACTTGAGAGGTTACAGAGGTTGCCTTGAGGTTTTGGTGTTTTTCTGTTAACAACAGGGTTGCAGAACAGCAACCAAGAGTCTGATTTCTTATTATTATTGATAATATCTGAAAAAGAAAGAAGATACAGCTTCCCTTTATTTTCAAGACTCAGTGCAAGAAAAATAAAACCAAACCCTAAACTCCACTTGAAAAGTGAGTAACTTTGAATATGGGATTATAGTGAGAATACGGAGACTCAGTGTGAGGCTTTATTTAGTTTTTTTTAGTTTTTTTTCAGAGGAAAACATCATTTCATGGAGTGACTGCTTCTTTTTTTACATAGAAGTTGAGCCCCTGATCTTGGCAGACGAAGGCTGAGATTTACTCTAAACTTGGCAGCTACAGTCACATCATACCCTTGTTACTAGAAAAAAAAAAAAAATCCTTTTATTTGACTCCCTTGGTTTAAAGTTCTACATTATTATCACTCACATTATGGTCACACCTGAAGGCATCAGCTAACAGCGGGGCATCACAGTACAAGAGAAACTGTGGTTATATTGTAAGAGACTGTTTCTCTCCAAAGGTATGACAAATTAACTAGACAAGGCCTAGGAAGATTTTTAGAAAGGCAACATTATTGCAAGCTCTTTCAACCTCAAGTGATAAAAACAATAAATAAATCATAAGTCAGGCCCACAAAAAAGTAATGAATTTTGGTTTGAAGATTATTATTTTTTAAAATTAGCACATTCTTTTTATTGTGGTTTTGTTTTGGTTTTGTTTTTTTCAATTTAATATCAGTGTCTACGGTTCACTTAATTCTAGCTTTTCTCTCAAGCTGTAAGAGTCAGAAAGATTTAGATAAAAACCCAAAGATCTTCCCTTTACTAGCATGAATCCAAGCACTGGAGAGATTTAAAATAACAGAAAACATGCTGAGATTCAGCCAGTCTCCTAATCCTGTTTTGCACATGTGGAGCGAGGCCAGGCCCAGAGAAATTTACCATTTTGCCCAGGGTTACATATCACCTTGGACAGAGTTAGGTGCCCTAATGTCCAGATTACCAAACGGATCTCCTCTTCTGAAGGACGGAGACGACCAAATTCTATAGCCAATTCCCCATTTTGAAGCGCAACACAAGATTACCTGGCCAGCACCCTCTCTAATCCATGCTAGCTGTTGTGTACATTATGTACATTGTGTACATACTACCCCAAGCTGCATGTGTAATTTCTGGACTTCCCTCCTTCGGTAACTGTCTTTTTCAGGGGGGACATTTTACAGTTGCCTTTTGTATTCTGAGTGATGACTGTTCATTGCACAGCACTGCGCAGTGGAAGAAGATCTCTGTTGCAAACTCAGTCTTATTATTGTTATCTAAATGTTGGTACCAATATCTCCAGCTTCCTTAATTAGCCTTGAGTGGGCCATGTCTCCAAATGTGTGTACCCTAAACACTGAATAGAAAGAGAGTTAAATTGAATAAGTGATATTCTAATTTTTCTCCTATTGTACGCACACAAAATGGAGTCAAGGGGAGTTATATTTCTAAAAATCTTATGTCATTCTTATATTTTGAAATATTTAGCCACCATCCTGAATGGAGGTTTTCCCTGAAAGTGTGGGATACAGGACTTCATGGGGCAGTAAGGATTTGAACAAATTCCCAGTTTAACCACCAGAGGTCCGTTTCGCACAAGTCCTTTGTAGAGTACAGGAAAGACTGAGTATTAATACCAAGATTTTAAGCTCTTGCATACGGTAACAAATAGCTAAACTATTTTGCTTTAAATGACTAGTATGACAACGCCACCCCAAAACGATAACATGTATTTTTTAGTTTCTGGCGTGTCTTGTAGTAGCAGGTAGATCTTTGTTTCTTCTTTTTAATTCTCGTCTGTTCAGCAGATTGCTGAAAAACACTGAACGAGAGACTAGATCAGTGTGTGTCTGCTGGTAATTTTACTCATTCCTCACCCCTACGTACCGAGGATGAAGTCACTGTGCAAGATAACTCATGAAAGCCCACTTTGGCACCCTTATCTTTTTCTCAGAAATTTTGGAGGCACAAGCCAAAGGAACTTGCTAATGGCCTCTCTTATCGATACTAGACGAATTACAGAAGCGGAGCGGCATACTGGGAAATGAGATACTCTGACCTAAAATGAATTATCCAACGCGGAGTCACGAGGAGTGGAGTCACTGTTCAATAAACCTGTCTGCGACTTTGATGAAGAACCACTGCCTTCCCCGTTAAAGATGTTGTGCACGGCTTTGGGTACACAACTGCAGAAAGACTCATAAGGACAGGGGATGGGTAGGTGCAAATCGAAAGGCAAAATTCTGACTCCTCCAGCCTCCCTAGCTTTCACTAGAGACATTCCCAAAACTGAACTCTTGCCTACATGGCTCTCTACAGCAATTTCAGACTTTCAGTGCTGCTTCCCCGCAGCTCAGCCAAATCTGCCTCCTGTAATTAAGCCCTGAGAGCCCGGGATGCACAGCCTGTATTGCTAAAACTGGACCCGGCACCGATGTAGATGTTCTGCCTAGGCAAAACCAGGGCCAGTGGTGGAGTTGATTCTGCCAGCGCTGTTAATTCAGCTGGGCAGAAAATGCTTTGCTCGATGGTCTCATACATTCCAGTTTCCATTCCCAGGGCTGCCAGCAGCTCTTCCTGGGCACGTCCTTGGTTCAAAATACACCCTACACTGGCACAGGCAGTATTTGACACCCTCTCTTGTTCAGCCAGTACAAGTAGGCAGTAGGCAGCCCCACTCCCCACCAAACCCCAATATATGTCGGGCTTGAGAGCGTCCTGCTCAGAGACTCTGCTGTCTACTGCTTCGAGAAGGTAGCTGGGACTGGGTAAAAAGTATATTCTGGCCCCCATATGGAGGACCACTGTATCTTTCACTTAAGGCTTGTTTATTACCAACGTATGGGATCCCCAGAGCAGGTGTCAGGAGCCAGGCATAAATCATAGCTGATAGAGCTTATGCTGTTGGTGTGGATACTGAATTTTTAGTCATCAGTAAGAGCATCTAATAGTGCTATCGTGCTGTCGCTCTGTCATAGCCAGGGTCACACACAAACTGACTGGAGTATCCACATTTTCTGAAAACAGTGTCATACCGGTGCCCCAGATAGTAACTGATCACAACACATTCCTCAAGGGAAGGCTACTTGCCACTCCTCTTCTTATGTACACCAATCTGTGCCCCTTTCTGCCCCTTCCCCCCACCAGATGAACACCTAAAGTGCAGAGGGAAACTTGCGATTTATCTGTTTCATCCAAAAGCCCATACTCAGTGACTGAGGTATAGGGCTACGTGAGAAAATGACAAGGAATTACAGGTAGGAACACGAGAAGGCTAAAATGTAAAAAGCAGCAGAGAAACAATGACAACTTAGGCAGTTGTCCATTAGCCAATTTATGTCCTTAGCCAGTTTAATGAAATTAGTTAAAACTATCTATCTCAGTGAATTTTAAGATGAACTGACTAAAACTCTTCACTAGTAAAATGCGATAGCCAGGAATAATAGTCCTACTGCAGTAATTTCATAATCAATAGCTCCCAACTGGCCTTCTCCTATAGAGCACTAACCTGCATCTAAGTGTTAGGTTATATTTCTGAACATTTATCAGCTGTCATTGCTTGCTTTTTGTAACCTTATGCATCAAAGAGTGCAACTGGATTTCACTTTATGGGGGTCATTCAAGGCTCACTTCTCACTATGCTGTTTGGAGCATTTGATCAACAAAACTTCAAAGAGAAAATCTGAACTTCTAGATACCATTATGTAGCAGCTTAATTAATGTACTTCTTTATATCTAAAGAATATGTCTCTGCCTTAGGTGGGTGAAAAGGAAAGAGAAAATGTGTCCATTTTCTAGCTTTAAGCTGATTCTTTGTTTACTATCACAAAGATGGGATGATACAAGTGTTTGGATTTGATGTTGCTTGTGATCAGGGAAAACTGGCATATGCCGAGGTGTCTCAGCAAACAACTGAGGTCAGTAAAGATTTTTGCTATTCTTACCTTTCAGTTTCTTTTAAAGAAAAGGGCCAAGATAAAGTAACCCCATCCCCATCAGATCTCATGACTAATATGCTTAGATATAAGCTAGATTTTTTTTAAAGGCAGGAAAGCGCACATGGAATAACTCAGAGTTACACATTTAAGGTCTAAGTTGACCATCTGAGCTTTCATTCTCAGGTTGTCTTTTCTGTTAGACCTACGACAGAAGACACCAAAGAACTAATGAAGGATCAGAATATTTTGCTCAGCTAGGCACATCTCTGCCATAGAAGTTCCATTAGACAGTCTTACGCTGAGATAGGAGAGGCACTTGACATAGGGCAACATATCTGCCTTCTTTGCGAATTACATTGCTTCATGCTGCAAAATTACCCAGTGAAATGAATAATTCTGGCAGCATTTGGGCTAAGGAAGGACTGTGTTCTTCTTTCGTTATAACACACAGACAGCTGTTCAGTGATCTTCTTAAGCATGTGATTTTTAGCTTTCATTGGCGTCTCCGAGTTCAGTACACAACAAAATAAAAATCAGATTCTTTAATGTTACGCTGCTTAAGTTAAGTTCAGCTGTTAAAAAATTCCCTTTGGCATTGTATGGAGCTGTTGACACTGGGAAAGCCAGTGTCATCATTCAAAGCAGTCTTTAATGTCGTCTGGTTGGACTGGAGCTTGGACTAGCAAAACAAGACTCTTTTTCAGTAGTTTTATTCTGCTGGAGAGGGGCCCCTATGCAGCACATTAACAGATATGGCAGAAAAAAATATGTGAAGGAACTAAGGTAAGTGGGGACGAAAACCAGCTACATCACAAGCAATTCCCAGTTTTATTTGTAACTGGGCCTCACTTGAGACTATTACCAGCAGCAGCTAGAAGGCTGCAGTGCTGAGTAGATGGAGACTCAGAAGTTGGGATTTCTGATGCTTGGATGTGACCCTGTTCTTCTGGCTTGAATTATTAGCAAGCAGAATTTTTAGTGTCACTTACGTAATTTTCTAAACCTCGAGTGTCTGTCTGAAGTCATACTCCTAAGTAAGGCTTCCAGGCAT
>NW_010552755.1:5701-12353 GCF_000687285.1 Phaethon lepturus
TGTGCTCAAGGATAGTAAATCTGACACTGCAGACTTCCTGGCACACGGCTTCAATTGAACGCGCATGCACAATCTGTCCAATTTGGCCTGGAAACATGGGGTTTGCTGAGCTGGGTGTTACGCAGCCGTGGCGCATATGGGCTGTGAATGTGTCTCGGATTTCCAGTCGTACGGCGGCCAGTCAGAGCTGCTGTGAATGCACAATAAGGTTTCAGTTGCTGGGCCTACAGACACACAGAAATCCCAGGAGAGGATGCTGAAAAATTTGGCCCTGACAAAATTCTGGTCTGAAAGAAAGCAAGCATTGCCAAGAAATGGCTTTCAGCAGTTCTTAATTAAAAAGAAACAAAACCAACTACAACAATAAAAAAAGGAAAAAAAAATCATCATGCCTCCCAGTGATTCTCAGGGACTCCTGAGCTGGGGTGTAGCAGAAGGTTCCCCGACATGTTATCAGATACTCCATCGTAAGATGCTTTGGACTGCCCTTCTCAGCTCCCAGAAGGATGTGAATTATGCAGATTTTGGCACGGGGTGGGGCGGGAGGAGCTGGCTGTCCCAGACACATACTCTTTGTGAACTTGCAGCTCACCACAGTCTAAATGCAGAATGGGCAATGCAAGTTCATAGATTTTTTTGCCCCCTCTCCACCCCAGCTTTGTTCGTGTTTTGGCGATGCACACTAGGGTGAGTCTCAGAAGCATAAATTGGTGTAGTACTGTCATGTTGAAGATAAGCATGAAAAGAAAATCTTTTTCTATCATCTGTGATGCTGTTAGTCACTCTTGGTGGACAGAGGTGGGTAGGAGATGTATGTCTTGTTTAAAATATGAAACCCAAATATGCAGTGGTGTGCATATAGACATTATATATGACTATCTTTAATTGAGGCATCACATGGCCAGATAAATGCAGTACAGGTATCTAAGTAGCTGTGTAAATAAATCATTTGTGAAGAGGAAAAAGTGCTTGAACTTGCTGAATACTTCCATTTAAGTGTGTCAATGAAAGCAATCCTGCTGGGGAAAATAGCACTGTGTTTTGAGGTGAGAAGCGTATAAAGGACCCTTTTCAAACAACCAGTTTCAAGGATGGTTGGTTGTGTCCTGATCCCAAACACCCTGTTGCACTGGCTGGCTGATGCTTTTAGCTGATGCCAGAATACAAGGTGTCGTAGAGAGCAATATCCATTTACACTATCAGGCAGGGGCTGCCATCTATTGAAGCAAAGCAAGGCAGAATACGCAGAGTTGCTCCAGTATAAGTTGCTGGTGCAGTATTTCTTCCCTTCCCTTGGCTCTTCCTCTATGAGGGCTCTTATTCGCTCCAAGTATGTGTTTTCAAAACTACCTTTCAACCTCCCACCTGTATGAAAGAGTTGACTAAAAATAGCCATCTCTGTAAAACTTTTAAAGCAATTCTTTCTTTTCTTAGAACAGGAGAGAAACATTCATCTATTATTAGAAAGATGATTCTCTATTATTAGATGAAAATTTCTGGTTTCTTGCTTTATTTTAAGCATAGGATCTGCAGGAGGAAAAATGCACTAGCAGTGTGAATTCAGCAACAATTACAAAAAACCTCTTTTGGCTACTTGATGCAGTGTGCCATTCTCTGTACAAAAACTCAAACAACCAAAATTAATGTAAGAGGTGCTTTTGCCCTTTTCAGCACAAAACTGGAAAAGATGACAGAAATGAGGGCTCTGTGCTCATCTGCATTACATCCTGTAACAGTCAGGTCTATGCAGCCAATTAAGTGATGTCCATCCTATAGCACTTCAGTTATATTTGTGGGAATACTCAATTTTTTAAACAAAACAGTAAACCACTTAATTCAGATATATACTGCTTCTATTCCTACAGCATAATTTTCACCTAAGACTTGTAATATGCAGGTTTATTTCTGTAGAAAAAGAAGATGCTGCAAAAAGTCTTACTTCACCGCTTTCTCAGTAAGTTACATGTCCCTCCTGCCTATAGACTGTGGGTGTTTGGTCTTGGCAGGTGGCACTTTAGTGGTGAAAGTGCCACAGAACAGAGTGTATGAACAGAGGGATCTATCTGGTTTACTAGGCATGGCGATCAGCAGCATCTGTTTCAGGTTCAGTGGAAGGAAATAATACAAAAACTGTGTGACCTGTTGGTCCGATGGAAACGCAACACCAGCTTGATCATAGCCAGAGGTTTTGTAGAGCAAGCTGGGACTGCAGCTCCGCTTTCTATAACTTCTAGGTTTTGTAGAGACCTTTTTTGGTTTGTTTTTTATTGTGTGAGATGCCCTATCTGGAGAAGGAAGCTTGCTGGGTGAGGCCACCAGGGTTGCAAACACTGAACTGTATGGAGGACTGGAATGGGATGAGGAAGAGTTCTGACAGATTTGGAAAGACTTGAGGTTGGGGTACTCCATCTAAACTGAAAGGACTGGTATTTCTTGGTAAAAAGGGTCTTTCTGATGGGAAGTCCAGGAATGCAGCACGAGCCAGAAGAGCACCAGACAGGTTGGGGCAATGTAAGAGCAATGTAAGAGCCCCCCGGCTGGGCTGGCTTGCATGCCTTTTCTGATGTGGAAGGCTTGAGTCTGTCTCAGTTAGGCCAAAGGGTGATGTCTGTGTCTGCTGCTCTTCAGCTGGAGATACATTATTATTTTCCTCAAAAAATGACAAACTCATGTTTCTTAGCAGATATACAGGGGTGCACTCTGTGTGCAGTTTTATCTGTTAACATTCCGCTAGGCTACTTGCCTTTGTTGTGATTGAATATACTATTATTTCCCTGTTACTCTGCATCTGACTCTTTATAAGACTAGGGCCCTCTTTTAGGGGTTTTCTTCACGTAGGAAACACCAAAGTCTACCTTTTTTTTCCCTAAATTTTCACTAAAACCATTAAGCATATGAAAACAGGAACCGAATGTAAAGTACCGAGTGCCAGCGGGTTAAGTCATTTTTTTTGCAGGCGTAATATTTCAGACGTCCACCAGAGGTCAGAGCTCTACTGTGAACGCAGCATCGCGTTCGGTCACGTGCTATAGGTGCCAGGGGAACACCAGGGTTTGCGGGCGAGGCTTTTCATGCTATGGAAAGCACGGGTAAGTGGCACGGACATTATATTACCGCTGTCAAATATAACGGCAAAATCCACTTACTCATGTCTGACACTGCTGTTGCCCTGTGATGTTCCCACCCTGATCATAGAATCACAGAATACTTTGGGTTGGAAGGGACCTTCAAGGGTCACCTACTCCAACCCCCCTGCAATGAGCAGGGACATCTTCAACTAGACGATGGTGCTCAGAGCCCCATCCATCCTGAGCTTGGAGGTTCCCAGTTATGGGGCATCCACCACCTCTCTGGGCAACCTGTGCCAGTGTTTTACCACCTTTATTGTGAAAAACTTCCTCCTTATATCTAGTCGAAATCTATACTCCCTCAGTTTACAACTATTACCTGTTGTCCTATCACAACAGGCCCTGCTAAAAAGTCTGTCCCCATCTTTCCTATAAGCCCCCTTTAAGTACTGGAAGGCTGCAATAAGGTCTCCCCGGAACCTTCTCCACACTAAGCAACCCCAACTCTCTCAGCCTGTTCTCACAGGAGAGGTGTTCCAGCCCTCTGATCATTTTTGTGGCCCTCCTCTGGACCCACTCCAACAGGTCCATGTCTTTCCTGTGCTGAGGGTCTCAGAGCTGGATGCAGGACTCCAGGTGGGCTGTCACCAGAGCAAAGCAGAGGGGCAGAATCACCTCCCTCGACCTGCTGGTCACACTGCTTTGGATGCAGCCCAGGATACAGTTGGCCTTCTGGGCTGCAAGCGCACATTGATGGCTCACATCCAGCTTTTCATCCACCAGTACCTCCAAGTCCTTCTTGGCAGGGCTGCTGCCCTCAATTCCTTCATCTCCCAGCCTGTGATGATATTGGGGGATGCCCCGACCCAGGTGCAGGACCCTGGACTTGGCCTTGTTGAACCTCCTGAGGTTCACATGGGCCCATTGCTTGAGCTTGTCCAGGTCCCTCTGGATGGCATCCCATCCCTCAGGCATGTCAACCACACCACTCAGCTTGGTGTCATTTGCAGACTTGCTGAGGATGCACTCCATCTCACTGCCTATGTCATTGATGAAGATATAAAAGAGTACTGGCCTTAGTACGGACCCCTTAAGAATGCCACTCGTCACCAATCTACAGGATAGCTTCAAGCACTCCACAGTTGATCCATCAGAGGTGTGGTCCCTACCAGTTTTCCATCAAACCCATAGATTATACTAAGCTGCATTTGCACAAGTGAATTTTGTTGTTCAGTATTTGGCACATAAACATATTGAGGACACTTAAGTACACCTAAGTGTGCTCAAGTGTCCAGTGGCAATGGAGGGTGTAACTTCCACTTTCAGATGGAACCATTCTGCACCCTTTCTCTGGTGTTCATTGCCAGGAATGATGAAAAACAAAAAGGATGTGTGGGGTTTTTTTTTTCTTTTCTTTCATGGATACATTAAAAACACATGAGGAAAAGACCAAGAAAGCAAGCAGTGGAGCCCAACCTCCACTTAAGCTCAGTCTGCTTGTTAGACATCAAAGGTATCATGTCTGCAGAGCTGACGCCTTCAAAACAGGGACAGGACCTCAGGCAGGCACAGCTGTCCTTCCTGCACTTCCTCTTCTGCATTGGAGGCCTGGTGTTGATACTGTGGTTCAAAATAAGCTGGATCAGGTGTCTAGTAATGCTTCATGGCCTTCAGCACCATCTGTGCTAGGAGATCCAGGAACAATGGGGCAAACTGAAAAGTGTGATGACAAGAAGCTGTAACTCCATGGTGCTGTGTCATTAAGCCAAGACTGGAAGCTTGCATGTAAAAGGATTAATGTGTTAATATGATTCCATACATCGGTTTATTATTTAGGTACTTATATATGTTAACACTACTACATATGCACTGTTATCCACTACAAGCTACTTTGGTCTACTAATTTTGATCCATTTTAAGTAACTTTAATTTCCACTGTAATGGGAAACTCATCGAAGTTATAGTTAATATCAGCATCTTTCAAAGCTCTGAGTCCGTTCTGGGTTTTCCACCTATTTCATTGTGCAATGAAACTGTAGTACATCAGAAACAGGCCCTTCAATACTTCTAAGAGAAGTACCGTTCAGTGTGTCTAACACAATTTAATAAGAAAACATAAAGCTGCCATTTACCACTCAAGCTATTCTTCTACATTCCTCCCCATTTATATATTTAGAGAAAAAAAAAAAAGAGCAGAAGTATGAAGGTTTTTTACCTTTTGAGAATCAATAGTACAAACTGCGTACACTATGCTCGTTCCAACAATTGGAGACAATTGCCATTTCATGAATACAGACTGGGAGATAATTTACTGAAAAACTTCCCAAGTATTTTTTAAAGAAAAGAAATGAAGAATTTATGCCCTGCTCAAGGAAGTTCAGCGTGCCAGGTCACTGGTATGGGTTCACAAGTCAAGAATGCTTTTGCACGTCAGTAGGGTGAAAAAGATCATTAGGCTTGAGAATTGGTGGTTACAACAAAGAGCTGTCTCCTCAGTCCTGAGGTCTGTCGATATCACCTGAGAAATGTTCTCAGAGAGGTTGGATGTATCTGGCAGACTCTGCTGCTGTCATCAGTTTAAAATAGAAGCTCGCTAAGAGATTACTGCAGGCTCCAATGCCGTCACCTGCAGTAATGCCCGGGACACTAACTAGAAACGACTGGAAGCAGAAACACAGCAAGCCATTGAAGTGGCTCAGCTTGAGGAGCACTTCTGAAATTACCGTGTTCAAAGAGGCTGAAAGTCACAGACCAGCCGTGCTTGATCCAGGGCTCCCAGCGAGGTACTGGAAAGGCCATCCCCGGCGTCTGGGTTTAAACACATTTGAAAGGGGACGATGCGACCAGAGGCGAGGGAGCAGTGAGGGTGACAGGTTATAGACCTTTGTGCAACCTGCTGGACTCGGTCTGGCGCAGGTTTGCAACAGATCCTACCTCAAGGTGGCTCTCCATCACCTCTGTGAACTGACTTGGTGCTGGTCTGAAGCGGTTGCTCGGTGGACAAGTACTAACTGGCAACCTAAGCCGAGATGTCGGAGATTGAAAGGACTTGGAAACTGATTTGCCCTTTAACTTTTAGACCGTTCTCATTCGCAGTGGGAAAATTTGTTTTACTATTGCTTGGTTTGCTGAAGATCCGAGTTCAGCAATCACACACATTTCACACTGAATTAATTTTAAAGGATACATTCCAGCTCACGTTACTATCCAAATTAGATCTACTTCTAATAAAGCTCAACTGAAAGAAATCCCTATTTGCTGGGGAAAAAAATTTTAAACGGTAGGATCATAGGACAATACAGCTTAGACGGGACCTCAGGAGTTCTCCTGCTTGCAGCAGGGTCTCCAGGGAGCTCAGACCAGGTTTCGCAGGGCTTTGTCCCACCAGGGCTTGTAGCCCTGCAAGGATGGAGCCTGCATAGCCTCCCTGGGCAGCCTCCTCCGCTGCTCGGGTTTCCCTTGCATCCCGCCCAAGCACCTTAATTCAACTCGTGCCCCTTGTCTCTTGTCATTGCTGTGAAGACCCTGTCTTCTTGATGAGAGCCCCACAGGTTTTGGGGGGCTGCTGTTTGGTGCCCCCCGAA
>NW_010552756.1:0-21282 GCF_000687285.1 Phaethon lepturus
GCCCAACAGCCCCACACCGGCTCAGTGCGTAACCCGCAATCCTTCACGGAGGGAAAATAACTTAATTCGTTTGTGGTACAAACTAAAACAAACACAGCGTTGTTTGCAAATAAGCTGTCATTTCTTTCCCATGGGATTACACTATGTTTTGAAAGGTGTGTTGACATTTAAAAGGAAATTGTATGTATATGCATGTCTGTTTGTGTATATATTGTACACAAATTTCCATCTCACTATGGCCACTGTTTCTCTGAGCATCATCTACATGAATGACAGCATTTTGTTTAACTGTAGCAAACAAAGACACATAGCAGTTTTCTTGCAGGAGATAGATAGATAGCCAGCACTTTAGTGTTTCATTCATTTCTGGTGGTACAACCAAGATGCTACACCTCAGAGCTGCCCACAGCCTCTGCTTGTTGCAGAGCTCAAAGCCTCCATTCATGGGATCAAGCTTCTAGCTTGCATGAAAAAATCACTCTTTGCTGCTCCTGATTATTGTAAAGAAAATTTGAGTTTAGTACAGCTGGAAACCAGAAGGCAAGTAAAACACTACCAAAAATCAGCACAGGTTTTTTCACGTAATTTTGGCATTTTCAGGCCAGCCTTATGACAGCAGGGAGAGGCAGATGTCGGGCCCTTAGGCAACAGTAGAATCCTAGAATCATAGAATCCTTGGGTTGGAAGGTACCTTTAAAGGCCACCTAGTCCAACACCCCTGCAGTGAGCAGGGACATCTTCAACTAGATCAGGTTGCTCAGAGCCCTGTCCAGCCTGACCCTCAATGTTTTTAGGGATGGGGCTCCCCGAAAAAGTTTTCAGCAATTTTCCCTTTCCTAGAAAAACCTCCAAGCAGTGCTCATTTTCTCTGCTCCAGCAGCCAGCAGGAGACAGCAGAAGAGAAGAGCCTTGGCTGTCACGCAGACCCCGAGAGCAGAGCCCAGCCCAGCGGTGCCTCACCGCAGGAAGAAGGGAGAAGTCACCCCCGCAGGGTGCTGGGGCATGGAGGGGTTTCCCTCACTGGGCCGCGAGCAGCAGAAGGGAGCCAGGCAGCCATCCTCCGCTGGAGCAGCATCCCATGGAAAGCCACAGGCTCACTTGTCTTTTTTTTTTGTTGGTTTTTTTGTTTTGTTTTGAGAACACCATGGTACCACCAAGTCATCCCCTGTGCTTCAGGTGGCTGGAAGAGATTTCATTTACTGCAGAGAACTGCTGCCCTCAGGGCTTTGCACCAGAGCTGAGGGAGCTCGGGCATCACACTGGGATTTCAGACACCTGGGAACCGCCAGGCCAGGGCATTTGTGATGTTTCCAGATGCAAGGCAGTAGGTCTGCAGCCAGTAACAACATGTTCATCTCCAGGACAGAGGGACATTTTGCACATCTTATCTGTGCTACCAGGCTGTTAGCATGGTGCAGAATTAGCCATCACCAACGCTGGAGGTAAAAGAATCCCTCAACAGGCATGTTGTCTTATATAAACCCAAGGTTAAAATTATCAAAAGATGGGAATTGGTTACACTTTCTGTGCCATTAGGTTTTGAAATGCTGAGGAGCCCAGTGGTGGCATTTTTAAGCAGTGGTTGAGGCAATCAAGAGCTCTGAGAGTTACTATTCACCTGCTACTGTGTCCTCCACTCCCTGGAACTGGGCTTTACTTGGCACTAGGAACATCCCAGCTCTGCAGACTTGGACCACAGTGTTAATGTAACACACTATCTACCCTTGGTCTTGACGACCAAAAAGCACAGCAGCAGAGGTGACAAGAGCAACAATACATTTGTACAATTGCATTAGGGGAAAGCTGACTTATTGCCAGGCAATCTTTGAGGGAGACATTATTTAGAAAGAAGACATCAGGAGAAATACACGTCTAAATACAAATGCAGATGAAATGCAATAGCCACAGTTATCATTCAGAGGATCTGAATCTTGCCAACAAGCAAAACCACAATAAATGGCTAATAAAAACGAATCTCTGTAAAGCATAAAAAAAAATGTACATTACCATTATGTTGTGGTTAATTCTCAGACAATACTGCAGAATAAGAGTGAAGTGTTACTTCCTGTCATTTAAAGGAAAAGAAACCCAAACACCAAGAATTCTTCAGGCTAAGGAATGCAGACATACATCATGTCTGTGAGAATCATAAAAAGATCAAATGTAATATTTTCTTTCAGTGCAGACAACTGCTTTGAGATTTTCCATTCAGACAGCCTTGAAAACCGCCTCCAGCATTTGCCAATTACTACTGACAAATACCATTTGGTAGTGAGTGATGTTTTAAGTGAAATAAAACAGTGAAGAAAACTGAACATGATGAAAGGATTTTTTTTTCTCCCTCTGAAGTGACTGTAAGTTATATATTCACAAGGTAGGGTTTACGCTTCCTGCCAGTGACAAATTCCATGTGATGTTGAGCGCAGAGGTGAAGTTTGTTTGACAGTAATAGGAAAGGAAGACAAAACTCGTTTTCATGTTCTTTTAAGCAGTCAGATATTTTCTAGCTATAAACAAAGGGAGGGTTGCTAGTATCTCTGTTCCACATCATTCTTCATAATATAAGTGCACTAATGGAGAGAACGATTCTCTAATATTGAAGCGGTCAGAGTGCAAAGAGGGTGTACAGTGGAGCTTTCTGTCAGTGGCACTTGATTTACATATAAGCTGCAACCTGTAACCAGCAACAACCAGCATATACCATATTTTTTAAAGTATTTATCAGTCATGGAGAGCATCGAGACAGGTAAAAAAGGCTCAAGCTATATGACTAGAAGAGGTGTTTAAAGAATGATTTAAATAACCATTAGTCCTCTTTCGAACTTTTCTCCTTTTAAACACAGGATTGTGGTCCAGTTAGTTGTACATTTACTACCTAACACTGCCAAGAGTATTTGTCACAGGTCCTTGTATCATGATACTTTCTTGCCTCACCGTCTCTAACTCTACACCCCAGCAGAGGCAGGCAAGCATCTAGGAGGAAGGAAGCATAGTGCAGAGACCCCAAAGCCCAAATCCTGAGAGGTGTGCCCATCCCAATCTCTGCCTGGCCTGGTCCACACAGTATCACAACTGTGTTGCCTGTTGCCTCTAGGACACCAAGTTTCCAGAAATTTGCCTCTTCCTCCCAAGGGGAGTAGCATCTTTTCCTAACTAGTACAGTGCTACATAGCTGCAGCAGCTGTTTTCTGAATTATCCCAAGTAATACTCACATTTTCCCCTCTACTTGACATTCAACAGTTGCATCTTATTATTGACTTAGATTCAAATCTTACTTTCATCTTGAACCAGGGGGGAAAGCACGGGGGAAAATCCAGAGAATGTGGGTGCATTGAGAACATTTTTCATGCTGTTTCATTTTGCAATGGTCTAGGGTTTCTTTGTTTAATAATTCTCTGCATGTTTTCTTTAACAAAAATATTTTATTTGAAAATTAGGAATGCTTAACCCATTGTTTTTCCAGTGATGCTTCTCTCTTTTTTTAAGGTGGGGGGGTGTTTATCCTCATCAAGTGATCCTCCCAAGAATTTTGAAAAATACCTTAATAAAAATAGTCAGTGCTGTGATATGAGCTTCCACCTACTTTTGATGTCACAGCTCAAAACTTCAGACTTCGGGAAAAGATTCCTGCCTCAGGCGCCCTGATTATTCTCAGAGACGCATAAACCAGGGACTCATTTGCCAGCAAGCCCCACAGGCACGAACGTGGTGGCTTTATTGTGCACATGTGTCTTTATTTGTAAGGCCCAGGTGGCCAGAGCATGTACAGGTGATGCGTATCAAACTGTGCGCAGGTGTAGATCGATTGCCTGGCACACACACATTAAGACCAGCATGTGCAGGTCTCACTGGACATAAAAAGCCTTTGCTGTGCTACTCAGCTGCATAGATGTGGCTGGTCAGGCACATTCCAGTCACTGCTGTGCTAAAGGAGCTCTCTGGCTTCTGGAAGTCCCAGAGTAAGGGCCAAATTCTGCTTTTTCCACCTGCACTGATTGTTTTCAGTAAAAAATCCGGCATATGGCAGCCTAACCATGGCACTTAAGCTGTGCCAGGGTGCTGTTCCTCTATGGCTTTGCCTCTGTGCTTGCACTGGAGAAGACTAAGAGCTGCCTCAAGAGTGCGTAGATTGAAGTGGTGCAACCCCGTGACCGTGAGACTTCCACCCACGCTGCAGGACGTTAGCCCAATCACGACTCCAGCATAACATGCTCCAAGAGAGCCAAGGCCGGGATATATGTCTGCTGACAGACCGAGCGGTACCGTACCTGGACACCTCTTACCCCACCCAGCCACACCGCACAGAGGGGAATTTGAGCTCGCTCTCACACACAGACTCGGCTTTCCCCAACTGCAAGAGTTCAGCCTTCACCCCGAGGCTTCCAGTGCAAAGAGCAGGCTGGAAGAGGATTCATGCTCTCTGATCCTCCTACCAGGCTGTAGTAACTCCTCTATAATGGCGATGCACTTTCTTCTTTTCTTGGGGAAAAAAAAAAAAAATTGAAAATAAAGCTTAAACCCACAGAAACCAACTGATTTCTGTCAGCAAGCCTTGGACCACAACCATGCCTAATGAAGCCCTGAGGCCAGATAGCAAAGGTGACGTGTAACTCCGCTTGAGCCAAGTGGAATTAAATCGGCATAAAACAGACATGGGATGAACAGATTTTTTACAGGTTTTGCTGGAAACGGCCAGGGACAGAGACAATGTTAAATCTCCTGAGGTTCAGACCAGACTGGTCTGCTGTGCTCCTCAGCGACTGTGCCAAGCATACGTGGTTCTCTAAGTGTATCTAAAAAGGGAATGGCCCTTCCCATAGGCAGAGACTTCTTTGGAGGAGTACAAGCACCCATCATTGCCATTGTCTCCAGCATAGTTATGCTCAAGGTTGCATTCAAAATTTCCAATTTTCCATTGTGATTTTAGCCTGCCTGCATGAAGAAACAAGTCACTGTATATCTCAACACGCTACTCTCCCCTTACTCTCTCACGTATTTTCTGAACACATTAGCCAGTTTCTATCAAATGCGACATAAAAGAGCTGTCTCAAAGGCCACACCTACGCTGCCTTTGTGAACGCTGTTGGCTGTATGCTCAAAGCCCAGCTCTCTGACCATCCACACTGTCTTAGCCTTGGAGCATATTCAAAGGGGTGATCATGAGAGCACCCCGTGTGAAATCCCAGAGGAAATCTGGGGACTACTCATTGCTTTCTGTTTCCTCCAACACAACATTCCCTACCTCACGCTCCACACCCAAGAGTGTCCCAGCCAGGGCAGCTCATATCCTCCAGCTCCTAACCCATACAGTAGGGAACCCCACCAGTGAGTGATGGTGCGAGGCATTGCGTGTCTCACCATGACAGAGATGCTGACCACTGCTGTACCAGAAGCCTGACAGGAGAGATTTCCCACCTGGAAACACGGAGGGATCCATGCCCATTTCCACCTGATCATGACAGCATGGAGCAGCAAGACACCCGGAGGGACCGGTACAACCAAAAGTCTCCCTCTATCACTGCAGCTGTGGCTCAAACAGGGTTATTTCTCCCGTTTTTCAGCCTAGGGCCCCTGCTCTAACACCACAGAAAACATGCCAAATGAGGGTTATGCAGCCAAATAAACCCAATAGCCCTGTTCTCATGAAGCTAGGAGAGCACTGGCTAGCCACAGCATGGCACACACAGGCACGCGCATACATACTTGCCTGACGCCATACGATTTTCTAAGGGTTACTGTCCCAGACGGTGCGTTTACCCCTCTCACCTTCCCACCCCTTTGCCAATCTGCACAGAAACGGCCACCCTGGCCACCACACAATTTCTGACGGAGCAGCAGGACTGTCTAGTTATCTGTATGAACTTAGAGGCAGAGAAAAGCCGAACAGGAGTGTGTGCTCTTCATTAGTGTACAAAACACCCGCTCCCCAGTGGGACCACCCTGCCCCTTCCCCTCCCACCTCCGCAGCCCAGCCCACACCGCACTCCTCGCAGGCCTTTAAGAGCCTCCCATGACCTTTACAGTGTTTTCTCACTCCTGAGCCGGGGACCGGCTAGCCCAGCATCTAAGTACTCATCAGAAACAGTTCAGAGCAGCATGAGTCGTCTTGGGATGGCATCGTACCTTCTGATCTCTCGCCAACAGCCTCTGCAGGCAGGCCCGCCCACACCAAAGCATCTGCCGATGCAAAGTTCATCTCGTGGGAAGGATACACAGATTCACTGGCACTTTCTTGCTGCAAGGAGCTGGCTTCTTACGGACAGAGATATAGGCTCGGGATGCTGGCCCAGGCAGGGTGGTACAGACAGGCATGGCACCAGCCTCATGCTGAGAATGTCCCTCTGACCTCTCCACGGTCATCATTGCCTGCCAAGGGTCAAAGGAGCCAAACTGCCACCGCCAGCTCCTTCCAGAGCAGCCCCAGAAGGGAGCTACTAAAATAGCATATCCAGTGCCTGTGGGATGTGTCTGCAAGGGATACAGTCCTCATCTGACAACTTCTCCAGCCCATCTCTGGCATCCTAGTGGAGACATAAAGCACTGGACACAGATGGCCCTGCCAGACTTGGAACACGTACAGGTGTATGTAAAGCAGAAAAACATTCTTACATGAAACGTGCACTGCAAATACCTGCCTGCTGCCATGCACAGGGCGGTACTAGAGCCCAGTCCACTTCAGTGCTATGAAGATTGGCATATCACAGTGTGGCCCAGCACTGGAGGCAGGGGAAAAGAGCCAAGGAACAGGTGAGAGGGCTTCAGGAGAAAAGAGTAGCTTTGTAAGCAGCAGATCTCTCCACTTCTCCTCTTTTTCACTGTCAGACAACTGGGACAATCTGCAGGGGCTCTGAGAACATGCAGAGTAGACATACACCGGCTGTTTCAGAAGACCCTGGGAAAGTGAGCTAGGCAACAAGCACACACCAGAAGTAATAAGCAGCCCCAAGTCATGAAAACGGGCAGCGAAGAAACCCCCAGTGAAGGGAAGGGTTTCATCACTGAAAGGAAAACATCAGCTTATTACTATTAGACGCTGGAGAACTGACACAAGGGAGAGTCCACAGAATCGCCCTACACAGAGGAAATGTTTCAATAGGAGTTCAATCAGCCACATCAAAGAAGATTATTGAAAGAGATCTGTGCAAAAGATGAATCTGGCCCCTAATCTCCGAAGAAAAACACATGAGCAGACAGTTCTCCATTGCATAGGGTTAAGTTAACTTAACGAAGATGATTTGAACCTTTAGTTATGTCTCGGGTGATAGTTTCAGGGGAAAAAGATGTGATTTAACTTGAGAGTGGAGCAACTCCAACAAAGCTAAAATACAATAAACTTGGGAGAAGATAAAAGACTACAAAGCTTTACATTTCAGTTGAAAGCAGCAGAAAGAAAACTACATTTTCGACCATTTATCTAACACTAACCATGGTGTTTCAGTGAAGACAACACTTTTTATTATTAAAAACATAATACGTTAAATAGGATTACAATTGCATGTGGATATACTGTAATTTCACATTTCTCTGTAGTACAGTTGCATCATCTAGTGGACAACACAGAGATTGCATTAGTTTTACACTACTTTTGCACAGTTTAGTTTGGGGTTCATTGAGTATCTTTGCTTTTCCACTGAATATAGCTCATTACAGTGCTTTCTAAAACTTAATTCTGGAATTATAGATATCCACTAAAATATTCAGTAGAATGAATCGTAAATGTTTTTTTTTTCCCTTTTCACTCCGACCTGCAACAGACTGATGCCACCTAAGCTTTGCTACAAATAGGAATAAAATCAAGTTCTTCTAGTTGAGTTCAGTCACTGAGCTGTTATCTCCCCACTTTTGTGCTCAAATGATAAAAAACCTGAATTTCACATGGTTCAAAACCAATTGCTAGTCCAAACTGAGGGAAAATTTTTAAATCTTCTAACATCTTTAGTTCATAGTTGTTGTGTAAAGAAACACACACATTTCTTTGGGGATAATTTCTCTCCATCCTAGAGTTCATTATCTTCATCTCTGTAGTCACAGATGCGCTGAGGGCAAACAAACACTTCAAATTATGCCGAAGTGTGGCATTTTTAAAAGGGTATTCTTTACCTTCTAGGTGGGGAGGGGCTATATACCCTGGGAGACATCATTTTTAAAAGCTCTTTCTTTGGGAATGTCATCTTTGAAATGTTTTCATAGTGTACCTAAAAGCTTTAATTATCAGGGTATGAGAGTTGATACTCCCTTATCTTGTCCTGGAACAGACAGGTCTAAAGGCACTTAGCAATGATGGATGATCTCTACACATTACAGCTGAAGAAAACTGTAAACTAGAAGCCACTCTCTGTAGAAGATCAAAGAAAATCCATGCCATATTTACATAAATTGATACAGGAAAGATACTGTCATGAGGTTTCATGTTTATCATTTTTCAGTGACTTCAGACTGCAGTACATCAACTCCCTCTTCTCAAAAAAGAAAAAAAAAAAAAATCAAGCTGTGCTATTTCTCACACTGTTATCACAAGAAATAAAGCTTCCCTCATTACACCTACCCAAACCCAGTGTCTTCACTGCAGTCACAGAATACAGACCTACTTTAGCTCTCTTTGAGTAATACTGCACAAGCTGGAAGAATCTAGCTCGCTGCCATGATCTATACAGGGTTTATACTGCTAATGATAAAAAGCTGGGGTTTATTGCTACTATTGCTGAGATTTGCAGATATGATCTGAAAGGGAATTTATACAAAGAGGGAAATGCGGTCTTTCCACACTAAGATCATGGATAAATCCCTTCTTAGACTAAAGCTAAGTGATCAAGCTGTTCGCAGCTCAAGGGGGCTGTAGTTAAAGTAGGGGCTGAGAGTAAGCATCTTCGCACTTTGAAAACTTGATTTCATGTTCTATAAGACAGCTGGAGAGCAATCCCAGTGCAGTGACTTCTTCAGGCACCCTAGTCCTTAGCCCAGCTTAGGGTGCCCTGTCTTACACATAGTTTAGATTTGATTCAAAAAAGAATTTAATCTTTTGCTGACTAGGCATATATATACATAAATGCTGAATCATGACCTGTGTTAGGCTGGTTTGCTCCTGTTAAAAATCCATTGCTATTGATGTGTGTTATAAAAGCACTAGTTCCAATTCCATAGTTTATTCAGGCAGGATTTTGCCTTTGACATTAAACACACACAGCTCTATTCAGAACACTGGCTACGGTGCTCAAAGGTGAAGCTGGGGGCTTACTGCTACGCCTACATGCAAGAGACAGACAAGCGATTCAGACTGCCTGCTCTCCTGCACTGCCAGATCCCCTTCCTATACCCCCTCCACGGAGGCAGAAGTTACAGAAGTAGAGCCCATATTCAAACCACCTGGTATAAATGTGTAGTCTGTAGCGCAATACTGAAGCAAATAAACTTCTGCCAAACTAGTATCCATCTTGCAAGACATCATACAGAAGTTGTTCTTAAAATAGCAATCTCCCAGGGGGAAAAAAAAAAAAAAAAAAAAAACATCCCTATCTTCTTTAACTATGGTACCATCTTGTTATAAAATTATAAAATGAGAAACACATCTGTTCTTAGAAAATGAAAAAGTTTTTATTAAAAGAAAGAGGTCAAGCAGTTCAACTGTAATCATCAAAACTGCAGGACATGTTCAAAGAAAGGTTTCTTCTAGCCCAGTACCCTGTTTCCCACAGTGTCCACCACCACCTTAAAAGAGCAAGCACAGGTCAAGCACATACAATACTTACCATCAATCATCTCCCAACCTTCAAGTATTCTGCCATCAGGGGACTACCTAACACCAAAATTGTTTGGCTGGCTGGTAACTGTCTTCCATGTATACGTGCTGTGCTTTCAACTTGTCAACTTTCATATCCATATTCCTTATTAACCTCAGCAGATTTGTTATCCCACTGTTTTGAATCTGACTTCTTCAAGCTTCCTTTGAAAGCCCTAGCTTCTTGCACTGCACATGCTCAGTCACCATCCACCCTCTTCGTGTCATCCATGACTTCTGTAGACCTTTTTGCAGACCTTATCAAAATGAATGGGCAACAGTCACAGGGTCAGGGTCTCATCCCCACTATCTCTGCTGTAGCCAGGCTCAGTGGTACGGAAGGACCCTTACACAGGCTGATGGGAATTGCCCTCAGTGAGATTAGTAGACATTGCATTCCCAAATCCAGACAGTCATCGCATCCTAGGAGACACTTCAGAATCAGGCTGACCAGAGTATAAAATATGATGCCAAGTGCCGTGCAGGGGTTAAAACCACAGTTTAGGGAAATATGAAATTAAGTTCGCCCAAAGGATGTAATAAATGCACTTCTAGCTCCCGAAAGCACTTCAGTTCCTCTCCCAACCCATTTACCCTGCCCTCTGCTGTGAAATGTAAAGTAACAACACACTGTCCGCATCTCCATATGAACAATACAGAAAGCCTGAAAGTACAAGAGTCTCAGTGCATGAGAGTAAATAAGCTTATTTGCACAATTTCCTAATCCTAGGAAGAGGTTATGAAGATGGCACCTCAAACCCAAGAACTTTTGGTTTTGGAAACTGAGTAACAGCAAACAGTTACAATTCTCAGTTCTCCCGGTCTTTTGAACCTAAACCAACATTTCCTTCTAGAAGGAATGGCCCTTCTCAGAGCTCCATTTCCTGTCACAAATAGACTGATGCAGGAAAAAAAAAAAAAAGCAGGGAAAACCCCTGGAATCCTCAAATCCAAGCAAGTTTACACAATAACATTCTTGTTCACAAGGTACCAAAGAAAGTCTGAAAGTGCATTTGAGCTCGAATACTTAACAGTTTTCACCTGTTGCATTTTTTAATTTAAATTCTATCATTAGCTAGAATGCTTTTACTGCTGTACGCAGTTTCATTTATTTCAAAAATAGAGGTCTTGTAGAAAATAAACCAATATATCAATATATTTACAAAAATAAACACTCTTAAAAACACAGTTCTAAAATGATAAAAGTAGTAATGAACAATTCTATGAAATGCGATTCCCCATAAAATGGAAAATAATCACAAAAAAACCACAATTATAAATGACGTTTATGCAGCTTAAATAAGGGTGCTGCCCCGAAATGCCCTTTGGAGAAGTCCCTCCTCTAAACTACATAGGGGGCTCAAGCTCCCTACTTAGGTAGAAATAACACTGAAAGGCAGCTCATGAGACTATCCCCTTGTAGACAGGACAGGAACATTTCTCAATGTGATCAGCAGAACGGAATGGAAACAGAATGAATTGCCTGGGTTGTCTTCCAAACAACAAACAGAGTTCAAAGTGATACATCCTCTCAGTTCTCATTCCCAGCAGGAGGAGACAGAACACAAATCAGTGAGTCTGGAGGGAGCTTTGAGAGTTAAGGAAGGAAATTCAAAGTTCCTTACATTCAAGAAACGCTTGGGATGAAACTGTGAAGGGAATGATTCGGACTTGGTCACAATAGGACTGATCCGTGCTCTACTCCACATCTATTACTCCAGCAACAAACAGGCACTACATCAACTGCTAAGTCTTGGGGACATGTACAGATTTCAGGGAAAAAGTGAAGGATCAGTACAGGGCAAATGTAAGTGTCTCGGTCCTCTTCCTCTCTGTCAAGTGCCAGAGCTCAAACACATGCCGAGGAGTATCTGCTTGACCCTGTGATCCATGCTTTAGCCACACAAGCAGCTGTAAAGTCTAGGACTGCTGGAGCCCACAGTCCTGGGACTGCTCAAATTATCCCAGAAGCTGCTTCACTCACAGCAGTTGAGATTTAGATGAGACATGGTGAAAGCCGCCTGTGCTTCCCCCCTACCATTTGGGCTAACCTTTCGTATTACTGAAGGAGGTCAGCAAAGAACTAAGTAAGATTGTGGGTCCTGTGTGATCCTGTGAACGAAACTAGCCATATTCTGATGACTTTTTGCATTATTCTTTGCTGCTCACGTCCATTAAAGTAGTTGAGCCAGGCACATCCATGGCAAAAGAGATCCAATCAGCCACAGTTATCACAGCTCCAGATGGGTCAAGCTGTTGCCATATTCAGGTTACAAAGAATCTCAGCTGATTTTTGCAGTATCTTCAGATCTTCCAAGCGTAGTGCTTCTACCAAAGCCAGATGTTTTTTGAGGTTCTCTTTGTTCCTTTTCAACTGGGAAATCTGAAGTTTATACAAATGGGATGAAATTACTAAAAATTTAGATTATTTAATATAGGACATGAACATTTGTGGAAAGCTCATCTGTGCTAAGGATTCTGTGAACTATGTCAAAATAGTATTTTTTAATCTTCCACAAGAGAAACGATAACATTAAAAAAAAAGGAGGTGGGGGGTAAGAGGAGGAAAAGGGAAGAAAAAAGAAAAAAAATCATCACATGGAGAGGAAGCAGATTGAAAACAAGGAGAGGAAGGGAAGGGAAATGTTTACCTGGTATCAGGCTCCTAAGTCCATACTATCCTCAAGACGTTGCTCAAGACCAGATTCACCTCAAACTCTATGCATATACATGTTTCTTTTACAAAAGTGTGGTTTTAATAACCCTTTTCCATGACAGCTATGCAACTTGACATTAAGTACACATGTTGTTTGCCAAAATGCAGAAAGGAAGGAGAGATTGTTTTTCTAAGAGCACAGACATCCCTCACATGTGGAAACTGGCTGACACGGGTAATTCATTTGGCTTGACTGGCTTTAATGAACACAGCCTTCACCTTCTGCCACAAGCCACTCATGGCAGGGCTGCAACATCGGATGTGGCCACCCGATACCCCCTTCGCCAAAAAGCCACTCATGGCAGGTCTGCAACATCGTATGTGCCCACCTGATACAAGCCTGCATTTTCTTTTAAGAAGTAACCTCAACAAACACATTTGATACTGTAGGCAGAGAAAGGTTAAACACTTTTCAGTTGTTTATACAGCTTTGTATAAGTTTTGTAACACGGTTCCTTTCTTTGCTGCAGTCACAAATTTTGCTGAGCAATTCCGTGCTGTCAGTCACCCTGGAAACAAATCCTATACCACCCCAGCACAGTCAATTCCCTCCCTCACTCTGTTCTCATCCCAAAAAATTACATTGCTGTACATTTATGCTAGGAGAGAAAGGAATCTGGGCTACCTTCTTCTTTCAGCCAAATTACCTGGAGAAGAACATGCTGTGTCTCCTCTATTAAAAAATGGCATATTTTTGCTGTTATATTCAAAGTCAGCTGTTCGTTTCTGGATGAAATTACATCACCAAGCAGTGTTCTCCTCCAGCAAGTACTAGAACAAAAATGTTTGAACAACACACAATCATTTGCTGTATTCCCCAACTGAATGATAAACATATGGTTATGCTAAGAATAACGTCGCTGGCATAAGGCAAGTAGTGTCAGCATACATGAAAAAGGCACACAGCATTCAAATATGAGACTGATAAGGCAAGCAAAAGAGAAGAGAGGTTTAATGGTCTGGAGCAGCACTTCCAATCCTCCACCCCTACCTTTTCAACCAAAGAACAGTCTGCACTTAGACCAATGCTTCTGGTCTTCACTGCTCTGCCATGCTGCCACCAACTTCAGCAGCACCAGTGAGGACTAAAGCTATCCACCCAGAACTTACTAGCATGGCTTCTGCTAAACTTCACCGCACATACTGATGCATTTCACAGGCTTGAAACCAGTACCACAGAGATTTATTTTTAGTTCCCCTAATCAACTTAGTGCACTCAGCAACGAATCTTCAAAGCATAAACTGCTTTGAACAAGCTGGGGTTTTTTATTTACTATTACAAACAAAGCCCAGGTAACCATTTTCTATTAATGCTGTTTGAGGAAAATTTGCCATTTGGAACACATGATCAAAACTGCACTGACAAGTCACTGGAGATGAATTTCAGTGACTTATTTGGCCCTAGGATTTCAAAAGCAGACTGTGGAACACATGTTTTAAAGAAATCAAGCAAGGCCAATAGCACTCAAAAGTCTCATCAAACCAACAGGAAAAAGATACTCCTTAAAGGAATATCTGGTTCTCAAAATAGAAAAGGAAAACAATGGGGCGTGTCTACTGTTTAATACAAGAAAGCAAAAGACCAAAGCAGCAAATATGCAATTACTTTACATTACATAGTGTTCTCTGCCTTTGTTCTTCCAGTTCTCAGTTGGACTCAACGAGAAAGACACAGGAGATCCAAAACAACTGTCCCAGTATCTCACACACAGCCAGCAAAAAGCAAATAAAGGAAGATGGCACATGCACATTGTCTAAATATTCAAAAAGTACTGAAACTTACAATTCATCTGCTCCAAGACTTAACAACTTGAGGGCTGTGAGGAGTCTCCAAGATGGTCCATCCCATCCAAAGGTCAGGTTCCTAAAGAGTCAGAAGTAATGAGATGCAGACAGTATAGGTGATCTTTTACAGCACGATAGCTTTCTTCCTGGTAAGTGTCAACAAGGGGAGATCTCATCTTTGGAAATAGAGGACTCCTTGTTTCCCCTTCCTCCGCTGCTATCCACAGCTAAGAGACAGCCTGGACCTTGAAATCTATCTCAAGCTTTGATATTGGTGTTCACCACTTCTACATTCTCTCACAAACAGCAAGCAAATCAGTTTGTTAACAGGCAAATTATTATTTTATGCTGGATTTTGATACTAGAAGAAAAACTTGACTCCCAGAAAAACTGAAAAGAAAAATCACAGGGAAACAAAAAACTCCCAATACCTACTCTAAGAAATCATGATCCTTTAGAATGGAAAGTTTTGCATTTCTCTGCTTGTCCCATGGTGGAAAATATCTGAGGAGAGTATCTGCATAAAAACACATTTTAGATATTTAAATAAGTGGTATGTAGAAGAAACCACAATCCTTGATTCTGAAATGACACTTCAACCATATTTTTGCTTGAAAGTAGCTACAGAACAAAGATCAAAATCTTCTACATTTTGGTGAACTTTAATATAATCAAAAACATACTTCTCAAAAGCTCAATCTCCAGGATTGTATCCTTATAGTGGAAATCCTGACTCAAACTGAAGTTACAAACAACTCTCAGCAACTTCAGTTTGTGGGGATCAGGATTTAAATCCTGAAGTCAATGGTACAATCTAAGACATCCAGCTAGAAGCTCTACATACATACTGGTGAGAACTGCAATTCACAAAAGGAAACATTACCAAAGAACACTGTCAATTTTAAAACTTCAATCCTTAAATTCTGTGGAGTTCAAAGTGGTATCAAACTCTATTCCACTTCTTGGAAATACATCCAAATATTTTGATGGCACTAAGAAAAGAATCATAATGCTTTAATAAGCATTGTGCATATTGTGTGCCGTGCGTATATGCAAGTGCGTGAACTTCACATTATCCTTTAGTTATCCCTTTTTACCCACATCCCCTGTTGAAGACAGGCAGTATTAACATGCTCAGATGCTCTGCTCTCTACTATTGTACCTTTCAACGTCAAGACAATCTATAAATCCAACCTGATGAGACATAAACACTGCTGTGAGGGTTATCAATGGCAACAAATCCATATTCTAGTAGCAGTCGCTGATTATCATGAGGCCCATAGCAGATAAATACTTCTTCGTATTTTTTGCACTGTGAATTTGTCCAAATTTCATAGCTTCTTGTCTGCTCATTAAATGCAGCCTTTACCTTTGAGAAGATAAAAATGAAAGGTTTTACTCTTGGCAGGAAGACAGGGTGAAAAAGGAATCAGACCTTGAATATTAAAACCCACAAATATTGAACATCACTGCAACAAAACAGATAGTCTTACAGATGTCTGAAAAGGCAACCCATTTGGACAATTCCAGACCAGGATTACTCTATAAATACTAGTACAAAGAAGAACAAACATCAAAACCTTAGTCTGCAGGATGTGCCACCCACTGTGTAGACTTATTACAGAGGTCCCAAATCTGCAAATAAAGATGGCTTCATGTAGAGTTGGCCACTTCTGTGCTATCCCAGCTCTGTGTTGGCACATAGTCCCTGACATAAGGTGAAACTGTTCCACACACTTTTCTAAGGCTGCCCAGAAGCTTCAGCCAGAGGTGAAGTAATACAGGGACTATGTAACTCGAGATTTGTCTCAGGAGCTGAGCCTTTCAGGAGCGCAGAGTAGGGTTATATTTACAATCAGCTCTTCCCAGTGCGTACCCCAGACACAAATCTCACCCAGACATTGTGGGCTCTCCCTGTACCTTTCCTTTGCTACACAAACTGGAACACTTGAATCATCTTTATTCAACTGCCTCGGGTTGAATAACAAGCTCTAGGGTATATACGAACCATGAATACTCAGCCTGCGCATGTCCTCAATGGACAATTTCCCAACTATGAGATCTCTCACTGACCTCCAGATGCTCCTAATCCATCACATAAATGCATACTGTATTGAGATAGTGCGTTCACAAATAAAGAAATTAAGTTATCTATTTTTAGTTTCTTACCTGAACATTTGGACTGTGGTTTAGCAAATCTAAATATGGTGCCAATGCATAAACATCTGGCTCAAGAGAAAAACATTCCTTCTGTGATTGTTTCATGTATATTGTCCTGGTATTAATAGTGCACCAAGCCCACTCTAGAGCACTGTAGTTAAAAATAGTTCCTGTGTTCTCAGCAAACAAAGGTTGCAGTGAAGAGAAAAAAGCCTTGGAAGACATGTACAACTCATGGACTGTCCGTCTCTGCTCCTGAGCCTTCTTTCTTAATGGTTCAGGAAGAAGGCTTACTACATCATGCTCCAAACAAACAGGACAAGTGTATGTCTTGGGTAAAACATCAAGATATGGCTTCCACAGAGATTTCTCACCAGCATGCTTCTCTGCTATTAAAAATGTGCACAGTGCTATCAAAGGAGATACAGGAGGCTTCCATCTATTAGAAAATAAAATAAAAATACCAATATAGCAGATACACAGAGGTGAGACAGGAAATGGATGCAGGGGTATTTTATCTATCTTCTACTTCTTTTAAATGTTATAAATAGCTTCTATTTTAAACTCCTTTGTAGTTCATCTCCAAGTCCTTTTGATGATTTCAAAGGGGCTATAAAAGCTGGTTTGTAGTAACAACTTCAGGCTCACCTCTTGGGTTGAGTTTGGGGCAGGGGGTGGTGCAGTTAGGATACGTAACAAGTACTCAATGTCCAGCATAGGTCTTCGCTCTGAATTTTCTAAAAGCTCACGTGACTGCTTTGCAACCCCATTTTATCCTCTTTCTCCTATTGAAGCATATTCACAAGTTCCCAAGAAACCATTCATAACTAGCATTTAGGTCCAATCTGGCTCTAGGGTCAGGCCAAGTTCAAGCCTCTACCATCACTCCAACTCTGCCTAGCTAAAAGGAGATGCTCTGTGTCCAAGCCTTACTTCTCTGAGTATTCCACATGCATGAAAGCCCACAAGAAAAACTCATACAAGTTAGGGCATGCAGTTTAAAGCCCTGCCACCATTTAAGATGACTAATCTACTAATGAGCAACCTACAATAAAGGCAAGCTTGCCCATAAAGTGTCACTTTTCACTTACTTCATAATGTATTCTCCCAAGCAGCTACTAAGGACAGTGTCTGTGGTGAGTAAGCATTCATCAGGCAATGAAATAATCAGATCTCCTGCCTTTGAGAGAGGGGGAAAAAAAAAACCCACACCATCACACACAAGGAATAGTAAAGGTCAAGTGTAAATGACTCATCTACTACACGATGTCTGAAGAGAGAGACATTCCCCAGAGAACACTGATGTCAGGAAGCAAACAAAAGTGATGTGGAACTTGATGAAACTGGCATGGTTTTAAGACAGTCACAGTGCAGGGAATGAGGATGACTGCAGTCAGTAAGAACTGTCACCTGCAGAAAGTTAGCTGTTCACAGAAAGTTTGGTGCCTGGCTATTCACTTTCTTTGTACTGAGATATATTTTTTGACTAGATCTCACAAACATCTGAACTTCTACCAACATAACAGTATGGGGTAGGGATATTTTAGGTCATGTCTACCCTGACCTTATTTGCCAAGCTGCTGTGTGTGTAAATTAGTTTTCATGCCTGGCTTGAGCCATATGTGTCCATGCCTGTAGGGAGAGGACATGAATCAAATCAATACTCTCCCCTTCCCATTCCTCTCCCAAGTTTCACTATCTTGCTCAAGCCCGGTTGAATCTAGATCTCATTTCATTTGCTGCAGACTCCCAGCATTGTGGATAACCTGAGCCTCTGGCTTCAACTGCTGGCTCTAACCCCGAACCAGCACGAGTTCAGGAATTCTTAGTACAGGAATGTCTTCATACAAGAAGTCCTCAGAGGACATCATACACTGTTCTCTACACGTAACTTCTCCATCGCAGCTCCTTCCTACCTCTTTCAATACTCTCTATTTTGCCAAAGGTTCTTGGTCTGATTCGCCATTATTTGATACACTATTCTCACACCAGTTAGGAAACTTCTCCAACACGCTTATTTTCTGAGAGGCACTTTTCAGTCAGAGTTCAGTCTTTCTGCGCCAATATCTGAACGGCAAGGTATTTCTTCTATCAGTCCCCTTTTCTGCTGAGGATATCTAAGAAATTATGTTTCTATTAGCTGGTCTGTCAACAAAGAGGAGGGCCATCAAAGTGAGGTTAAAGCTGTGTTTTCACATTATGGCTAAGATAATCTAAAGTCAAATGTTGCTTAAAGCACCATCCCTTTCCTCCACTCCCCTCCCTGATACGCCATTCCTCCCTTTATACCAGCACTGGTCTGACCAAGGTGGAAGATTTCAAGAAGCAAAGCTATCAAAGCTAGTTAATTTTTTTGAAGAGAGAGTTTTCTGTTAGTTTAGCTTCCTGATGCAACTTACCACACGAGTGGGGAAGACTGCTACAGCCAGTCAAAGGAAGCTGTGGGAGCCAGTGGCTAAGGGAGAAGGCATAGAAGAGGGAAGGGGCCTGCTCCTTCTGCTTTCAGTATGATTGCCTTAAACTGAAACCCAAGACTACATACTAAATCTACTGTAAATGAGTACAGGAACGTCTTCATACAAGAAGTCCTCAGAGTACATCATCTTACAGATACGCTAACACTGCAAATTCTGGTATTAGGCCAGAAATCACCTTCACAACAGGGACTGTGAAGACCTGGTCTAGAATTTTGAGCTTTGCTTGTTGCAAAAGTCGTTACATCTCAAAAAAACCCAAACTGAGGAGCTTTTGCATTAGAACCAACATTACTAACCTGAAGAGCTTTTGTTGTCATCAGTCCTCTACCTGTATCTGAAGCAGGAACAAAGAGGATGCTTAAATACATGTATATATGTAAAATACAGGAGACTATGATAAGCTGCAATAAATTAACAGGCCACCAAGGAAAAGCTCTAAAAGAACATATATTATCTCTTACAAATCATAAAAGCTAATTATGGATTGTTACAGATATATACCTAATTTCTTTCTTCCCCAATTCTCTTTCTACTTTCAAGATCCTGTGAAGGCCCTTCCCCTGCATCCCCTGCAACACTTGCTGTCCAGTTCTAGCAATTACTCAACTTCTTTTTCACAACTTTTTCTTTAAACACATCTTTCATCACTGGCTGCTGTTCGTGGTTTCAAAGTTTTAACTAAACTTCACAATTTCTATTCACAATATTCTTTTCCGATTCATACTATTCACTCTACTCTCTCTTTAATATTGCAAAAGTTTTTGACACATAATCTACTTAAAGAGTAAAATTACAAGTATATACCTTTAGTGTAAACAGTACTAAGGGAATCACAGCTCTAAAACAATTTACTTATCTGTATCACTAGATCTGCTGAGCTTGCACAGGGAAAAAAAGATGAAGAAATGATAATAAGATTTGGTTCCGATACTAGAAACACTTAAAGAGATATTACTTTCTTCTTTAAAACTAAGGCTTAAAATATCAATTTCTACATGGAATTCAGCATAGGTGTGCATGTTTTGCACCATACCAGAGTATTCTCGTAGAAGAGTTTTACAGATCATCTTTATACAAGAAACAGTTTACACTACTTCAGGCCTTCACACCTACTTGTTCATGTTAAACAACATTCACATGCATTTGCCAGAAGTCCTTAAAAGACTAACAGTAACTGGCTTTTTTACTGATGCCAACCAGGTGTGTGACTCAAAATGAATGCAGGAATCTAAAATTCTTAGAAGCAGCAGAAATTTGTACCACCAATAAACAATTAAAACATTACCCCAGAACTCTGCTGGCCTTAAATTACTGTCTTCAAATCCTCTGTCTTTCAGCCACTTCTTAAGTTTAATGTATTCCAGCTTGTGACTGCAGTTGACTAAAAATAAAAAGAGAGGGGATTAATGCTATAAAATAGCACTCTTTGAAAACAAAGGAAACTGAAAAATTTTACTGTATAGTTAGAAAACCTGTATTTTGGACACTTTAGTATAGCATAATAGAATAGCAAGAAAGGCTCCCCTCAAACTAGCTTACTAACTTCTGGGCACCTGGGCACTGGGTGCTCTCAAGAGCTGCACGAGTTATTCAGCATATTCAAGGGTCAAGAATTTAATAATGTAGTACTTGCCATCAGCCAGAAAAGAGAGCTCACAATATTCACCGTGCTCTGCCTGGGACTGTAAACTAATGCTAGAATATTTGCACAGAAAAAACTAACAGTCATGAATGTTATTTTCAAAGCACAAAGGTGCTTGAAAAATATACACCATAAAATGACACCCTGACAAACAATTCGTTATTTTTTTTATTTAGCAGTACTTCCAGGGATAGTACCTCCATCCATAAAACTCTGCAAGTGTTTTCTTCTTCGCTTTCGACCTGTCCGGCCTCTGCTTTTCTTCATATTAAGAACGAGATTCTACCTTATTTAGACAACCTGAATTTAAAAAAAAAGTTACTTAAAAATGTTTAGAGTCCCTTTCAAACACCGCATGCTTATCTCAGGAGGAGAAATCAGAGCACTGCCTGTTTAATAAGCAGCCTCTTTAAAGTTTAGAAAACGTACTACGAGCAAACCCCTAGACGAGGGTGGGTGATAGGGGTGAGGGAGGGGGGAAGGAAGCCTTTATTTCCAAACATCACCGCGGCCGACCCCCCCCCCCCGCCGCAGGGTTAGGCCTCTCCCCGCTTCCTGCTCGCAGACACAAAACCTCGAACCTCCCGAGCGAGGCGAACACCGCTTGGGACCGTCTGTGGCTCCTCGCGTTTTCGGGCAGCGGAGATTGCAGAGTGTAACGAGAAATCCCGTCTCCCCTCGGCGGCCCAACAGCGGCTCCGGCTCCCGATTCCCTCGCGAGCTGAA
>NW_010552757.1:0-9173 GCF_000687285.1 Phaethon lepturus
ATATTTAATAATATCCATTACTAACTTGTTAACTAAAAATTTTTGTTCTCAGTGTAGCAGAGGGGGAAATTCCCCGAGGCCAGTTCAGGCTGAGCTGCTCTGCCCCCAGCCCTGGTCCAAGCCGGTGCATCCCAGGCTGCACTAACCCCTCCACGAGGTACCCTGCCGAAGGGGCCAGGGTGAGCTGAGCTGAGACACACGCTCTGCTCACACCTCTGCCGATGGCAGGTGTGGCGGAGAAGTTGGCTTTGCCAGCCTTAGCCCGGGGAGGGGACGCGGCATCCTTTCGTACCCACCCTGCAAAGAAAGTCCAGTCGGCTGGGCACAGGGAGGCCTCTGCACTAGTGACCATCATAGCTTGCCCATGCAGACGTAAAGAAGTACAGATAATATACCAGTTAAGAAAGGAAATAAAACTATTAACAGACTAAAATAATTAGCAACTGAGTTAATTGCTTAGTTTGGTATATCCTATGGCATTTTCTCCTTGCAAATGCTTCCTTTGTTTTTGTTTGCAGCTGAAAACTGTTCTGCTCATGTGTGATAATAATGTACAATATAGAAAAGTGTGATAATTTATTCTTGGTACATATGTCACCCAAAAGTAGTCATTCTGAAACTTGTCTGGGACTCATAACAAACAGTAGTAATTGGTTTTTATAATCTCTGTGGGTCTCCCAGTAAATGTGACCATGTTGAATGTAGTTCTCAAGGTTAATTTCTAACTGATACCTGTTTTAATAAGTGTGAACTTTGCTTTCTGCCAATGCTCTGCTTGAATTGCCTCAAATTCATTTTCCTGTGACCTTTTTCTGTATTATTTGCAGGAAGCAAATATAAGGAAACCAATGCATGGTCAAACCAAATTTATCTTGAACATCCCAAGTAAATATTAACAGCAAATATTCTGCGGAGCTCTGCTCTGAGTTGGTCCATCTGCTTCAAGTCCTGCGTCACTTCTCTTCTGATGTTTTATCCCAACTAAGGATGTTTCTACAGTTACCTTCTGCAATAATCTCATAGGCACTCCACCTTTCTCCTTAAAGTTTGGAGATGTGATGCTAGAGATACACCTCTTCTAAAGCATCAGTGGGAATGGAGAGATCCTGAATGTAGCTGAGTTAACTTTTTCTCCTCTAATGCTTCTTCCTGCCTATGTTTTGGGACTAGATCAGTTGCAACGGCTTTACCCTCAGTGACCAAAGAGGACTGCAGGCTGTTGGTGTGGGAGTCTTCCCCAATCTCTGCCAGGCTAACCATGACTGCTGGCCCAATTGTACTGTCATCTTCAACAACGGCAAGTGAGTGGATATTTCTTTCCTTAGGCACAGCGGGGATGCATCCTAACTGGCAGCTCAGCAGACTCTGCTGACCCTACAGTGTCAGATTTCTGCCACAGAAAATCTATTCATTCTTGTTTCCTTTTCTAGCTCAGAAAAAAAAAAAGATCATGATTTTCTTTCTAAAGAGGAGTTGTTTTCTCTCTCATTATTTTAAAAATTCTTGTCTGATGCACTAAACACATACACAAGGTTTGACCCTAAATCCAGTGAACCAGCAAAGATTTTTTCCCTGGTTTCTGTGAGTTTTGAAACCAGACTCAAAATAGGCAGATAAAGTACTAAGTAGCTGCCTAGCTCACCCTTTATATTGAGGCTTTATTTATAAATAGTTAAGGAACAATTATGGTTAATGAATTATTAAAGATCATGCCGAGTCCACAGTCTAAGAGTTCTTGGACTTGCAAGCTTGCAATCAGCTGTGTATCTTCTGATGTGTTTATAACCATTCCTAACACAATCCTCATCTTTGTGAGAGTGTACCATCTCTGTTAATCACTGATTAACCCTTTAGCAATGGGATCTTCATGACAATTGTGACTGTTATCTGCAAACCGAGTCACGTGCGAGTGCAGGATGCCCTAAGCTGCATTCCCCATTCCCACCCAAGTCCTCTAAGACAACTTCTGTGGGACATGTGAGATGGGAAGAGATGAAGTGGGAAATGCAGGGATGTTTCAGCAGAGCTGAGAGTGGAGGCTGCTGTGCTCAGCATTTGGGGAAGCCTGCGGGGGGGGATGCTCTGCTCTTCCCAGCTTCCTCCCAAGCCAGAACAGGTATAAACTGCTGCTGATCCAGCAAGTTGCATCGTGTGCAAGACATTAACTGTGGGAAACTGCTTGCCAAAAGCTGCACAGCTACAGTATTTCATCCAAATTTTCCACTTGGTCTTAAGATTTTACAAATTCCCCTGTTTGCCAAAAGTTAGTGCTATAATTTAACCCCCCAGCCTCCTCTTCTTTAACTAACACATTGCTTGTGCACTCCAGTTCTCACTGCTGGTTTTACCTGATAAAACTATGCCAGTGTTTATCAAGCAGCTGGTAAACGAGCAAAGAGAAACCAAAACTGCATTAGAATGATTACCTTCATGGGAAAGAGGGTCTGATCCAAACTCAGATAGCCAATTGCCCTGGATCAGATCCATAACGGGATGATGAAGAGCCTCTCCAACCAGTCTGGGAAGTGGAGGAGGTAACTAGCAGTGATACCAACCCTGAAGTCTGAGTTTCTGGGCGGTAAGTAGAGGAATGGAATTTTTTTTGCCTGGCAGCTTGTCGAAGTTCCCTCATGTATCCTGTTACTGACTTTTTATAAACTCGACCATCTGGTTATTGGCCAGGTAAATTATGAAGGTTTCTTGTCTTTCTGTGGAAACCTGATGATAAGTCCCTGTTGTGGGAAGCGAGCTCTTCATCAGCACTCAAGGCACAATTCCGGATTTGAGGACCCACTAAACTCATCACACAGAGCACAGTCCTTGTTGCTGATCTCCCAGTCTGATTTCCATTTCAAATTGTGTTTCAGAGAGCACGACTACTGATGTCAGTGGAGACATTTCTGTGCAGGAGAACTAGCCCCACTGCACCTGCCAAACATCAGAAATGGGTTTTGTTCACCCCCTGGCTGAGAGCACTCCTAAAATCACAGTGCCAGGACAGTTCTCCACCAAATCCTCTACAGCCCAGTGATGGGCAACTCAGTTATGGCAGCTGCATAGCAAATGTGAAGCTCTATATGCAGTGAGACATGAGCCAGGGGCCGGGAACCCCCTTGCCCCCCGTCAGGATGATGTCCTGATGCCCCATGCTGTGTACCCTGTTTTTTTCGTTGTACTTGTACCTGTGTAAACTGCAGATGTTTGTTTTGTCTTTCAGTCATGAGGCTGTAAGATCAATGTTCCACACACAGATGAGGTGGGTCGGTCTTGAAAGCATCGTCCTTCCCCTTGCCCTGTGCCCCTCATGCCCCATGTTAATGGAAAAGCTGCAAATAGCCCGACGGGCTCCCTCTGTTTGCAGAAAATTTCACTTTCCCCATTTTCTGAACTTCTACTCCTCCCCCATGTAAAGACCCACTAAACCCAAACCTCACTTAACTCTGCATTTTGTAGTAAATTAAAATGATAGTGGTAATACTGTGACTGTCTCCCCCATGGCAAATTCCCTCCCTGCCTTCCCACCCTCTCCCTTGGCTTCCTCCCTGTCAGTATTTCCCCTCTCCACTTCTCATTTCTCCTCCCCTGACTACGGCAAGATCATGAAAGTCAGAACAAGGTCTCGCTAATTTTGTACAGCCCAAAATAAAACCTTGCGTATTAGGAGATGAGAAATGATTGCATTACTGACATACTAAATAGTCCACGTTTCGTTTGCAGCAAACGGTGCCCTTTGAATGCGTTGCCTACAGTAGTACCATGAGATGTAGGTTTTATCCTTTTTTATCATAATACCTGATTAATGTTTTACCTTTTAATGATGCCACTGTTACCTGATCCAAACTAAAGAAATCATGAATATATATGCAAAAAAAAAAGTTCTCTGCTTAGCTCACGGCACTTGGTATATCACAGTTAGTCCTGTTAAAGGGACACTGTTGTCTTTAAAATTTTACATTTCAACCAAACATGCAATTTCCTCAAATAAGACGGGAAATGCTTTTGAAGTGCTCTTCTTCTTCACCGTTGGTGCTTACTTGGTGCATTATAGATAGGACCATAAAAAGGGAGAAATGAGCTTCCCTTCTGGTTAGAGTTGCTATTTTGGGGCAATTTGAGTTTTGAGCTATCGGGCACTCTCTGTGCCTGTGCATGTGTCTTTCAAGGTGCTTGGGGCAGACACTGGGGAAAGAGCACGGGGCAAGCTTGGTGGGGTGCTCCTGGCTGACAGTGTCTCTTTAACTATAGCATTTAAAATATGCCATGTGTTTCCAGGCTTATTCCAAATGCTATCAGTCCCGTCCACACAAGGGACGGCTGCTTAAAATATACCTACGGTGCTTAGGCTATCAGGGGCATCATAAAAGTCAGAGGCTTGATTTTGCTTCTCTGGTTGCATGACTCACTTTAACGAGGATCCCATTAAGTGTGAACAGGAATGTTTGTATGTGTAAACCTTTCCGATGGGAATCGCTCTTTTTCGTGCACTTTCTCCTGGAGCAGCAGGTTGCACCTTTCTCTGGCTGGCATTTACCTGTGGTTGCGACTAATAGCTGCCCTTCATGACGATGGCATGTTCAGTGATAAATTTTGTATGAAATGTGCTGTTGACATGATCTAACACCCAGACAAGGTCAAGACCAGCCTCAGAGAGTAGTTTTCACAGCAGCTTTAGCACAGCTGAAAGGCTCAGAGCTAATGTCCTTGGTGCTGAGAGCTTGTAATGGGAATTACAAAGGAATTAAAAGGGAATTACAGGAGAATTACAATCCCTTTGCAGAAATATGATTGCACAGAAAAAGTCATGTCCTCCATAAAAGACGTGCTTTTAATGCACCTGGTGAGACCTTTGAGTCCTATGCCACCTATGCCTTTGGTGAGACCTTCACTGGGTCCCATCTAAAGCACTTCACGTTCAGGTGGGAGCCAGCAGGTGCCCCCCAGGTCCATCTTGTAGCAGGCGTGTACATCAAACACGGTGCTGAGCTCAGCAGGAGGATGATCAAGGCACGCTGCCCATGGTGAAGGAGTCCCAGGACTGATGTACCACACTGTAGCGCAACGATAGGGTGGGAGCTCAGACCATGGGACTGGCTTCATTTTGATAACCCGTAAGTATGCCTACCTGCAAAAATATGTTTAACCAACTAACTGGTCTGAGCAGAGAGCCCAAGGTCACCGGTCACAAGTGCAGTGAATTATTTCTAACCATGGGTAGAGTCACTAGTGGATGGGGGGGTAGCTGGATACAGAAGCACCACCTTGCAATTGGTATTTGAGGGAGCTTTTTACTGTTCTGGCCAAATTCTTCAGCCAGTTGTGCCTGTCCAGCCCCTGCAACTGAGAGATGGCCCAGAGTAACTGGAGGATTTAGCATATAGAGTGAAACAGCAAGGGAATAGTTTTGAGTGTCCACATTATTTAAGACCTTTTGCAGGGAACGATGTGAGAGAAAGGCAGGTGCAAAGGTTTGGTTTTCCTAAAGCCTGTCATCAAGGGCTTGCCGTGGATTTTGGTGTAGTAACAGAGACTGGCAATTAAATTGTGGTTTCTATTAGCAATAGGCATCGGATCAAATGAGCTATTAAAAAATTGACTATTTCCAGAGAATTGTTTCTAAGCCTTTATGTAGAGATGCATGAACAGGGTGAGGGCATCTCTTACCCAGCACCCAGAGGGAATTTGTCATAACTTTTCAGAGTGAAAACGATACCAAAAGCAGCACAGCTCAGGATCTGGGAGTCTAGCCAGGCGTGTATGGGTAGCGTGCAAAACAGTACTTAAAAAAAGACCTGAAGTCCAAACTCAGCATTTTGCAAGGGTTTTTCGGTATTTCTGATCTCAGGGTTTTCTTGTGGCAAGATCTCCTGCAACATAATAAAAGTTTATGTCTAGGTTCAACCCCCACGCAGATAAAGTAATGGAGCCGTCATCTGTTTATAGCTCAGACCCTTACGTATCCCTGCCAGGGACTTGCAGAGGGCAGGAGAAAGCTGTGTGACCGTGTTTTTACTCTGTGTGCAGTGAACCGGACTGCTGCCCATCTCTGCATTGCCTCCCTGAAGAGCTGAAGCAGTACCTTAGGGCAAGGGCTCACCTCCACAAGGCAGGGGCAGGTCGCAGGACTTTTCCCTGATGGCTCTATGGCTGCACCTTTGCTTCTGCTGCTTCTCCAAGTCCACATCTCGTCTCCTTTGCACCCAGGATCGAGCTGCGGGCACTGAGCAAGATTTCTCCAGGGGACGAGCTGACGGTTTCCTACGTGGATTTCCTTAATGTGAGTGAGGAGCGGCGGAAGCAGCTGAAGAAGCAATATTACTTCGACTGCGCCTGTGAGCACTGCAAGAAGCAGATCAAGGACGACCTGATGCTGGCGGTGAAGGAGGGGGAAGGCAAGGTATGGTTTGTCCTGCTGTGTCCAAACCCAGAGGCAGCTGTGTCTCCTCCACCTGTGTGCCTCTGTGACCGTGGTTCCTCAGCCCAGGGACACTCTCAATAGAACAGAATCAGATTTTGGCAGAAGCCTGACTAGGTTGACGGTTGGACTTGATGATCTCAAAGGTTTTTTCCAACCTTAACTTCTGTGACTCTGTGTGATTCCGTGACAGTGCCAATGCAAAAAATGAGAACAGAACTGACCCTTGATGGAGCACACCAATTCAGGCCCACCAAGCAAGGCCAGTTTAATCCCTATTATGCAATGTAAGTGCAGTTTTCCATTTAAAAAATCCCATAAAAGTTGCCTTTAACTCTAGCCTAATAGTCTATCAACAGGCAGAATGCTAAAATATTGGAAAATTAGGTCTAAGGCTGAAAAAAATGCTGGCATTTAGATCGTGGGGGTTTTTTTGGCAGAACTGAAAGGGAATCAAAGTTTTAAACAGCAGAAAGGAAAATGTGTTGCACGTGATTCGTGGCAACAGGACTAACCAGCACGGCTGAAGCTGTACGGTCTGTAAAACGTGTACTATCACACTGGCTCCAGGAAGGTGGGAAGCCCGAGCTTCCAGTCCCTCCTTGCAAAGGCCTGTCACAGGGAGTCTGTACCATCGCTTGACATTTGGAGTTGGTTGCTGTGGGCAGACTGACTGAAGAATTAACGTGTTTGTTCATTTTTAAGTTATCTCTGTTTTCCTTGGAGCTCTCACAAGTCATTGCGTGGGAGGGTGTAAATCTGTGTCTTGCTGTCAGCAGTGGGATGTGTTGCTTGGCCAGCTACCATGCTGGTAGCTCTAAGAGTTTCTGTTTGGTTCCTCTGCCCAAGGATATAATCGCTGTATTTTTTGTCCTCTGTGGCAGTGTTAGCTTAGGGGGTTTCTACTCCTGCAAGCTTTACAAAGTAAGGGAAGGCAAAGCAAGGCAGGGCAATTTGGTGTATTATCAAGTGGTTGATCTGCATTATGGAGCAAGTACAGCACAGGGCTGAGATGGGGCAGGACCAAACAGGGGTGAGGAACCGTGACCTCAGACCAGCACTGCCACCAGGAGAGGCCCAGCAAGCTGCGCCTTCCTGGGAAGGAGTACAAAACCCTCAGCCCCCAGCTCAGCAGTTACCAGAAAGCCAAGCTCAGACCCATGACTCTTCCTTCATATAGGTGGCAGTCAGGAAAGGCTGGATATTGCCGAGCATAAGTCTCTCCTTGAGAAAGGTTTGGGGAAACAGGATCAAACTGATATTCAGCAGCTCCCATGGGAGATAGGACGTGGGACTAGAGGAGACCCTTTGCTTGCTGGGTCAAGTTCTTGTCTAGTGCAAAAGACCCTGCTATATAATCCCGTTATTAAATTATCAAGCTTCATCTTAAAGCTAATCCTGACTACTGACACGCCCCACTTCAAATGTAAAGCTGTCCCAGAGCTCAGTCCTCTGATGCAGAAGCATTTTTATCTGACTTTCTGTAGAAGTATTTTTGAACACCTCCTCCAGTGGACACATAAAAAAATCTCAGCTCTCATTCAACACCTGCTATCGAGCCTTGACCGAGCAGTGACATGCGCCATCCCCTTTTCGTGAGCATTAGAGGTGCTCTGCGGCACGCAGCGGGAAGACATGCACTTTTGAGTAAATGTCCTCCACAACCTGTAGTACTTGTATAGAAAAAGCCTGTAACTATGCAAGGTGCATGGTTTCAGCTATTAAAAATACCCTCCATCCACAGACAATAAGTATCCAGGCTGACCTCACCCGTAGAGAACGTCTGCTTGCCGCCGGCTGTATCGCATTTTCTGAATTCAGGCTCACTTGCCTGAGAGCAGCAGCGCTCACAGCTGCGTGGAAAAAGCGCTATGAATATCTGCAAGATTGACAGCTTACATCCTCAACAGCCGCTCCGACCTCCAGTCCTTCACCCCGTCCAAAGAGTACCAAAGTTCCCATTGTTTATAATGGCAACAGACTTAGGGGTCTAGTAAACGCAAGAGAGGGTTTTTATTAGACAAAGCCACTGTGGAACTGCTGTTTATAGTACCTATTCTGGGAGTCTTTACTTCAGACGGCATAGAGATGTGATTTGCACTGGTGTTAACATTGCCTTTGAATGTGCTCTGTGCACTGGGACACTCTATGTGCTGCTCAAACAGCTGCCAAAATCTGATTAACTATGATACATTCAGTCTAGTAATATAGAATAATAAGCCATAACACACGTATGTATCCATAAATAGATGGGGGGTATATGGCTCCGAAAAACTACTGGTTTTCCTTCCATACTAAACTTTCAAGAGCTTTTCCCAACTAGCTGAATTTCACAGATTCCTCAAAAATTTGATTGACCAGATGTGGGAAAAAATACAGTGGGACAGTCCTACAGTCCTGACTCCAAGTCTCTGTGTTCTTCATTGCAACGCTGGGTCTCTGCTTTTGATCCACACCCAGGGATCCTTCCTGGCTGCTGGGCACATGCCTGTGCTCTGGCTCTATTGTGTGTTTCCAGACCGGGCTTCTCCTGCAAGTTCCTGGAATCATGCAACCGTGGGCTGATTTCATATTTCCCATTTACTAAAAGGAAGGTCATGATAGCTAGAATAGTTTGAAAATGCAAATTTGAAGGGCTCAGAAAAGCAGAAGATGAATGATGGTACCGGATATCACAATGTTGTATTTCAGCATTAAATGAAGGAAGAGGAGGCAGCTAAATATGAGCTGGTTAGTGTTTTGCCCAGAATGCCCAGATGGG
>NW_010552757.1:9204-24321 GCF_000687285.1 Phaethon lepturus
CTTCAAATACATGGTGAAATCCAAACTTTGAGGTGTGTGGGGAAACACATTTCACTCTCTGGATGCAGCTGAAATCTGAGGCCAACTGTATTATGGTGTTTGGACCTAATGACAGCATTTCTCAGAGTGGGTAACATTTAGTCATCTTTCCTATCCTTATTCCACCCATCTCTCATTGAAGAGCTTCATTTCTCTCAAGCAGCTGCACTGGGAACACTTGATACACACCAGCTGGTGGCTTTCACAGCCTCTTTGGCATCTCGTTGAGACCTCCCAGTTGCAGGGTCAATTCTGCCCCTTTTCCAGAGGAGAGAAGTGGGGGGAAGAGTCGAGGAACCCAGTCATGCATGCCAGGTGTACATGGCCACTACCCTGATGAGCAACACTCTTGCTGAAGTCAGCAGGAGCTTCACCTCTCAACTTGGTAGCGGGACCATTTCAGCCCAGTCTTGGGCAGGTCTGAGAGGCACGCTGGGATATACAGCCAGTGGTAGGAAGGCAGTGGGTGATGTGGGAATCATCCCTCTGAGCTCATCTGGGTTCCTAGGCTGCAGAACAAGCATTCCTTCAACCAGGGTATTTTGGCATGTGTCAGGCTGTGCGTTTTCCTCACTGGTTTTCCTAACGTCCCCAGCCCTCGGCAGACATGGTGAAGGAGGTTATCCAGTTTTCCAAGGACACGCTGGAGAAGATCAACAAGGCCCGCATGGAGGGACTTTACCATGAAGTGAGTCCTGGTACTTTTGCTCTCTTGCTGTATACGCACTGCCAGGGAAAACAGGTCTTGTCCCTCTCTACGTCAGTGATTTAAGGATGAACAACCCCCCATTGCTGTAAGCTGAATATCCCTGTGTGCTTCCTGCCCTCTTGGAAGCTCAAATTGCAAACGCTGACAGGTTTCTGCCCTCTATAATGCACGACTGTGTCTGAGGAAACATCCCAGACTGATTTCTTTCATAGTGATGATACAAGGAGATCCAGGTGACTTCCAGCACCTCTGATTGACACAGGTGTTGAACCAAAGGCCTCCTGGGCAAAAAACATGAGTTACAGGGCAAGTGTAATGAGTCAGCTCTGCCAGATAGCCTCATAAAAAGGGTTTGGGAGAGGGACAGGACAGTCAGGATGATTGTCACACAGAGCTGTGGGCTATGATTGCCTGTGTTGACCTCCTCTTCACCTCCTGGTTCCTGCATGTCGCTCATTTGTTGGGTGCCGAGGATGGGTGTGTGGTGTGGGAGACCCATGTCCCACCTGGCGTGGAGACCACAGGGGCAAAGTCACTTCTTCCTTTCTCCCTCTTTTGCTGACTCAGGAAATATTTAATTGTTCTCTTCAGAGTGTAACAGCTTTAGGGAAACACTCCAGGTTGAGCAATAGCCTCTGGGTTTGGACTTACTTTGGGAAAAGGCTGAAGCCCCCCAGAGCAGAAATCTGGACATTGGGTCACAGCTAGGTGCAGATGTGACACAACTGAGCAGACACGCATGAGACAGTGCGGTTCCATGTGTCCAGCCCCGTGGGGTCATTAAGAGCATTCATTGCATCAAGTGCTTGTAGGAGGTTGGGTGGATGGCATTGGGCTATAAGAGTCCTGTAGGCACTTAGTATCTGACAAACCCCAACCTCCTGGGGTCTTTCTTCTCCTGAACAGCAGACATCACTTTTTCCTCAGCAGTTTTATCAATGTAACCCTGGGAGAGAAAGCACTGTTTTGCTAGGCTGATGCTTCTCAACAAATCAAAGCACAGCTTATCTTCCCCAACCTTCATGGGTGCTGACGTGGCCTATAGGACTGGTATGGACCATGCAACCCACAGTGCTTTGGCGTGTCAGCTTCAGGCCCAAAGGTGCTCTGACTTGCCCTTCCTCTCCCTGCTTCCCCCGGGGTGCAGGTCGTGAAGCTGTGCCGTGAGTGCCTGAAGAAACAGGAGCCTGTGCTGGGGGACACAAACATCTACCTCCTGAGGATCCTCAGCATTGCCTCCGAGGTGCTGTCCTACCTCCAGATGTTTGAGGAAGCAGCTGACTACGCCAAGAGGATGGTGGACGGCTACCTGTATGTCTGTGCCCTATTTTTGGCAGCTCTCTGTGGTTATGCAATGTTAGGCAGTGTGTTATAGGAATAATTTTCTTAGTCTGCTCCCATCAGGACAGTGGTGCTGCCATTCACATTGGGACCTGAGTATATCACCAGGCAGACAGGGACCTCTTCTTATATGCACAAGAGCTCCCGAACACCTTGATTTACTGAACTGTAACGGGGAAATGGTTTGCATACATCTTCAGCCTTCTTGTTTTGTCTCAGAAGCATCTCAGGGCTGCCCTGGTAGCAAGACACAGAGCTTGGCTGCAGGACAGAGAAGCTGTTGCTGCAGGAGATGGTCCGTTCTGCTGTGCCCTGCAGGAAGGAGAAGTTGCAGAGAAAAGAGAAACCATGTCAGATGGCTGTCATTCAAGATATCCCTTCACTCGTGAATAATACATGGCTTTCTGTCTTGGCTAATTAGTATACACAAGTCCTGTGGTAAATGCTCAGTGAGAATAAAGAAATTCATGCTTAGTTCACACAGATCCAGGGCAAACCTCACAGTAAAAATTATGTGCTTTATTATTACTGAGGTTTTACTACAGGACTGATGAGTGTTAAATAGCAAGAAAAAAAAAGTAATGGAAACCATAGAGAAGAGAGAAAAGCCCGTTTTGTCATCTTGTTCACTCTCCTGCTGAGAGCGTCTCATACTCATTACTTGTCTTTTTGGTCAGGTCTACCCCAAAAGGCCTGGGATATTTTGTTCTTTTTCGGAGGGATGACAGAATCACCTCCCTGGCTTGCAGGCCTGACAAGCCACTTCATGTCCCAGCCCTGGCACTGAGCTAACTGAATGACACAAAGGAAGGTGTTTCCCCTTCCTGTTCCTCAGTTTTTCAGTCCAGAGTGAGGACTGCAGTAATTTTCTTCCTTGCTTTAAGATCTGCCAATTCAATATGCCAAATAAGCCCTTGAAGGCAGGTTTTCAGGTAAGTGCAAGCAGCTTCTAACTCTGCCTCAGCTTCTAAAGTTGCATGTAGATAGCAGATTTCATTTTTCCCACCTTGGGTACTGACCATAAGGGAGTGATTGGACAGTCCCTGGAGGCAGGGATGCATGTCAAGGGTGTGAACTGAACATTTCTGGAGCTTCTGGCATCCCTTGTTTCTCTCTCTACTTTGAATGAGAAGCTGGTGGATGTTGCATTCTCAATTTAGGCACTGCATTAAGTGTCTGAAGTTAAGTTGATGCCGTCTGGGCTGTAGGGTCAGATCTGGGTTTTGTTTGTGCCAAAATAATGTGGAATGACAGAGCTTGGCATTCTCCAACCCAGGTGTCCAGCTTTTCCCCGTTTGCAGGTTGTTCATCCTCTTTCACAACAACTCACGTCCTCGTATGACTCGTGTCCTCATGTAACTCATGCCTGACCCTTTCTAAGCAGGTCTGCACATTTCAGCGGCACCGAATGCAATAGGCTCTTCGCTTGAGTAAATAGTCTGCTCTTTGGCAAACATATCGAGTCACTGACAAACATTTGGGAACCCAGATCTTTCCTGAACTAAAATTACTCAATGTTTTTCCAGGAAAATATACCATCCCAACAATGCGCAGCTGGGGATGGCCGTGATGCGGGCAGGGGTGACTCACTGGCATGCTGGTCTCATTGAAGCCGGGCATGGCTTGATCTGTAAAGCCTATGCCATTCTCCTGATAACCCATGGACCTTCCCACCCAATTACCAAAGACCTGGAGGTAGGTGTAATCTCCTGTGTCGTCTCTGCTATCTGTCTGGGCAAAACTACATTCAAGCAGTAGAAACAACCCATCTGTACGAGCTGAGATATGTATCAATTTCCCTTCCTATGGGAAATTTTCATCCCTGAAAAATAGCTTTTATCCTGCACCAGGACATACATTAAAAATGGCCGCTGAGCCCCTGAATCTTCTTTGAAACTGCTGTGCCCAAGGTCAGACCCTCCCATTCTTCAAACAGCCTGATTTCACTGCTCTTGGATGGATGGCATTACAATTTCACTATACCAAATTGTGTATGGTTAGGTGTTTCCAGTTTACCAACTGTTTTTCTTTATTGGTGTCCATTCTTCTTTATTTACCAGTCCCCAGTCCTAAGCTGCCATGTATTTTTTCCTTAAATGATGCATAGGTGTATTTCCCAGCTTAGGATCTGTGGACTGTTTCCCTATATATAGCAGAGGGCGAGACCCCAGCACCTCCATTTTGCTATTTCCCTTCCCACTTACTTTAGGAGGAAAACAGTGGATATATGGCACATGCTTATTTCTGTGCTCCTAAACCAAGGGTTGAATAAACTCCAAGTCAGGTGTAAAAGGTTTCCTTAAATCCCTTCTGAGCCTCTGCTGTAATGCCGCACTAGGAATGACTCTGCTTGTGGTGAATCCTGGGATGCCGGTGGTGCAACTGTGATGTGGTCGAAGAGGGGCTGAGCATCCCTCTCCTCCTCCCCTGCCTCCTCCCACATGAGGTGACCCCCACCCCAGTGATGGGTCACAGCAAGGGTCAAGCCCAGGGTGTGGATGGGAAGCGCACTCGCTCCCTGGCTCTGCACAGCATCTCCTCTAGGTCCTGCATCAGGTTTAGGAGCATGAGGCTTCCCAGCAGCCTGTGGAAGAGGTGGGTGCAGGAAGGGCTGATGCATTCTTCACCTTCACAGTACACAGGCCAGCAGGTTTGAGTAAGCAACTGGTTATCTGTGTCCAGTCAGCTTTGGTCCTGCTGGTGGGACACCTTGAGTAAGGTGCATCAGTCATTACATGGCCTAGGACATCCCTGAAGTATGGTCCCCAGTTTTTAGGCAGTTCCTTATTCACTTGCTTCGAGATCCCCTGTGTCACAGGTTTTGTAACCTGTTGTGTCCCTCAGGTCATGCGTGTCCAGACGGAGATGGAGCTGCGCATGTTTCAGCAGAATGAATTCATGTATTACAAGATGAGGGAAGCTGCCCTCAAAAACCAAAAGATTCAAGTCATGCCTGAACCCAGCAATGAGACCTCACCAAGCCTCTTCCACAAGAAGGAGTAAACTCCAAGCTTGACACAAATTCATGCCTGTGGGATAACCTCACCTGTGGTACCTCCAAACATTGGGAATGTGATATAGGAATGTGATATATCCATAAGGATTGTTTCCAGTGGCACCTGTCAGACAGCATGGACCTGCTGAGGGAAAGTCCGGAAAAATCTTCTGATGGCTCAAAGCAGAAGAGATCTTTGCAGAAACCTTTTTCTACCACTAGCATTAAAAATCAAAGAAAAAAAACCTGTTATAAAATTATTTACATTCGTATTGGAAGCCTGTTTCTCTCTACACAAGTCCTGATCCTGAAGTCCTTGGTTGAATTTTTATCGATTCTTTCCTAGGTCGTTTTTTCCCCATCACTTCCTTGTGATGACATAATTTCTTTCCAGTGATGTCCATGGGTAGTTGACCAAGGGACAGTAGATGTGGGAAGCGGGTTCCAAAAAGTGTCATGTATGCCTGTGGGCAGTGAGTGCAAATTGAGTAAGACCCACAGATGGTGTTTTGTGTAAAGTAGTGTTTTTCTGATGGCAAAGTGATGAAAAATGATTCTGCAGCTGACACAGGTGCAACAGCAAACTGTGGGCACTTGGCAAGCGAGACTAAGTGGAATTCCTACATCAGGATAAATTAATTCAGGTAAATCAGTCCCCTTAGTTAAAAATTGGTTTGGGGTGAAACACAGACTGGACACCTGAAGGCTGTCTGGGGCCCTCCTGCTGGTGGGAAGGGATGGGGTGGAGACGGGGATGGGGTGGCCAGAGCCTGCAGGGCTGGATCCTGTTGCAGAGGTGTGAGGATGAAGATGGAGGTTGGGATACCTGAACTGTCCCCGTGCTGGTTGCTTCCCCAAGGCAGCTTTCCAGGCAGGATCACTGACATTTCCTTGAGCCCCACCTAAACCACCCCATGCTTTGCCCTGTCAGTCACCTTGTGGTCACTTTGGCCATGTTTGTAAGGAAAGGGAACAGAGCCCTTTCCCTGCCCAGTGCTCCTCCATCCACCCAGCCAAAGGTGGTGACTCAGGGAGATGCTGGCACCTGTCCCCAGGAAGGGGCTGGAAGAGTGCCCATCAGCACGGAGCACATCTCGGAGGGTCACTCAGCGGCTCTGAGCCTGTGCCCTAGCCTGGCTCCATTCACCAACATCAGCGCAGCCTTGGCTCAGCCTGTTGCCCAATTGCTACCAGGGCTTGTGTGAGTTTTGGAGGCTTGCATCTCTTTATAGCAACAGTGAAGAGGCTTTTAATACAAATTTTACTTTAATGGACACATTTTACACAGTAAAATGGTTGGCGTGTGCAGGGTTTCTAGATTCTCTTGCTGATTCTCTTGTAGGTGAGGTCTCCCATGGTCAGCGTCTGATAACAAATGAAAAGTGTTAGCTTTTCGTGGTGCCTGGCTCCAAACTCTACTTGGAAAGGATCTCAAAAATCAAAGGATCTCAAATCAAAACAGGACTGATCCCCAGTCTGTCTCCTGTAAACTGAATTATTAAAGCTTTGGATTTCTTCATCAATACCCCAAAGCAGGTATAATGTAGCATCCCTCAACTGGGATCAGTCTGCTGCACCTCTCTTTAAAAGCGCCAGGCCCAGACACGTACCTATACCTCTGCGTGGATGAGAACATGCCCTCGTTATGATCAGCAATGCCTACTTGTGTCTTAAAGAGTACTTTTTGGATCAAACTATAATGAAAAACTGCCTTCAGTGCCTGGCCAACGGATCAGCTTTGGGTGCAGAGCCTGAGTACAAGCACGTGCTTGTCCCCAGCACCTCCCTAAGGTCCCCAGCACCTCGTGAATTTCTCCTCCCTCTCTGAAGGCTTTCGAGGGCCAGATCCCTGGAGGCAGCTGTATGCACCATTACTCCAGCCATCACCCTTCACTTCTATACTTACATTGGTGATGGTGTCTCCGCTGAGTTCGGTGACAGATTTCAGCCCTTTCAGGGTTGCGACCAGTCTGTTGTTACCCTCCATCTGAACAATAGCCTGGCAGGAGGAGACAGAGGCATTCATGTTATTGCTGGAGACCATCTCAACCCTTGCATTTTGTTCTTCCCCTTCTGTACTGAGTTGCCACCATCCTCTCTGCAAGCTGTTTGGAGCAAGCCACTCCCCTGGTGATTTTGGCTTTCCTGGGAGAAGGAGGAGAGATGGTTGTGCTGGCGGTGACTACACCACCACAAAGGTATGGATGTTTACTTTGGCCTCTACAGGGATATGATTTTGCCACCATACCTACCTCTCTCCCCTTCAGACCGAGACTCACTCACAGCTCCCTCACTGCTAGATGCCAGAGCAGGGGTCCTTGGCATCCCTTGGCATCACACCAACACATGAGTATTGGGGGAGAAGAAAGAATGCTCTTCACCGTACCAATGCTGGTACCTTCATGCAGCCCTGATGTTCCTTGGGGCAGCTCCTCATGCAGCACGCAGACCAAGAGAAGCTGCACACCTCGAAAAGAGGACTGCAGAGCCACCTGAGCTGGGCCAGGGCATGCTGTGTTGTCTCCTCTCCATCATCCACCTATTGCACATTGCTGCAGCAACCTAGTTGTGGGGGCGTGACAAGGAACTGGGTGACAGCGTGGGGCTGGGGGAGTGTCGGCCAAGGTGGGAAACTATCTAAGGAGCTTTCAGAAACCCAGTCATGGCTGGAAAGCTCTTGAGGACAGGCACATCTGCTGAGTCTCTGCTCCCCAGGAGATGCACATCTAAAAAGGCTACAGACAGCACCAGCACCCCCAGGGCAACTATCACTGATCATTGAAATTGCTCACATAAATAACCCAGCAAAAACCATTTCTGCTCATCTATCTGTCCAGCTATAAGACATGTTCATCTGCCCTTGAGTTGCTGATTTACAGAGGGTAAAACTCTTCTAATAGCCATTTCCCCCTCGTTTATGCTCAAGGGACTTCAGTGATGCTGGAAGTTGTGATACAGCCGGTACAGCTCTCAGAGCCCCGTTCACTGGGGAATTTCTTTGGTGATCATCCCTCCTGCTTTCAAAAGTCCCTGCAATATCATCTTCTCCCAAGGTAGCGGTGAGAGGCAATATTTGCCGGTGGCATTGTCTTGACATTTTATGAGCCATTGGAAACTAATGTCTAGCAATGGGAGCTGACCCAATTTCAAGGATGATAAATCCTCACCTTGCCAAATCATCTCACCCAGTGTAAACAGAAGCAGTGGAAAAGGCTACCAGAGAAGCTAACAGTCGCTGGGACTTAAAAGGAGAGATTGATTGGTTTATGATTCATTAGCTGACTTTCCCGCATTACCTTTAAGTCAACAAAATGAAGGTGGGAGTATGTTTTGTGTTGCAACATGACAGAAAATCAACCCTTTTCCTCCTCTGAAATCCGAAAGATTTCTTTCAGACCTTTTGCTGTCAGAAGAATTTACCAAAGCATCTCTAGCCCCCTTTTCCAAGTGGGCTATTAAAAAACCGGCTTCCAGTATTTTCCAAACTGGCTATTAAAATAGCTTAAGAAATACAAGGCTTCATCTGCAGAAATGCTGTTTAGGAAGCTTGTTTTGTAAAAGCAAAGAGGGGAGGTAGGAACTTCAGAGTCTCAGGCTCTGAGTTTCTTGGGAAGGTGGCTCAGAAATGGACTGTCATTTTCAGAAATGTGTCCCTAAGAGACTTGCTGAGGACCTGCAGGAGCAGGGCAGTGGGTGTCACATCTGCAGACTTGGTTTCAGCAACTAGCCCAGGTCTTTTCCCTGTGTCAGGTTTAACATCTGTGGTCTGGTCATTCTGTTTGCTCAAGTGCAGAGGGAATGGCTGGAAAGGAAATTTAATGTCCCTGAGTCCCCGCAGCCCTGGCAGAGGAGGAGCTGATCACTCACCTTGACTTTCTCTCCCGTCAGCATCTCCATCTCACATTCCTCCCCAATGGTGAACTCATTGTGCAGCACTTTGGAGCCAGTGGTCACGGTAACTTTGAACTTTTTCCCATCCTGCACGATTTCCGAGATGCTCTTGATATCCTTGCCCTTCTGGATCTGGTCATCAGGAAGCCCTGCCCAGGAACAAGAGATGTTAGGCAGGCCTTGGAGCCATCAGTGGGCAGATTGTTGCTGAGAGTGAATGTGGTGGGATTTGGGGACCCACAGCCAGGAGGTTTTCTATTCCAGTGTGGAAAAACCTTGCAATAATGATGGTTCCCCAAGGGCCACATGGCCCTGAGTCTGCTGGGGAGGAAGAATAAAAAATACTGTCATCCTGGGTTTTGTGTGGGAACTAGACATCTCCCTTGTCTCACCAACCTGGCTGGGAGCAGAAGAGCTAACTCCCTGGCTAAGCATCAGACAGAAAGAAAAAAATCCTGTTTTCCTTCCTTCACTGAGAGGCAAGTGGAGAAAATGGAATAAATTGAGGCAGAATGAGGGAACCAAGTGGATTTTTAATGAGATTTGAGGTCCCTCAGAACCAACTCACTAAAGTTTTCTCCCAAAGCCTGAAGCTGCTCTGACAGGTAGAAACCCTCTGGCACATAACTGTGGAGAACTAGTGCAAAGCCTTCTGAACCCTGCAGGAGCATGTTCCCTGGCATGGAGACCGGTGCAAACCTAGCTAGCCACATTCATCATCAAGCATGTAAACAACCCCAACTATTTTTCTGGTGAATGGTGGAACCTGGGGCTTTGCAGTATTGCCGAGCAGCAGCACGGTGGGCTGAGTGATGTCCTGCTTGCCCTCAAATTTCACAGCCTGATGGAGCAGATCTGTATTTGCCCTAAGCCACCAAGGTCCCACTGGCTTATCACGTGTGTGCAGCACTCTGCTGCGCTGGCCCGGGGCTGCAGAGCCTGCTGGGACCGTTCTCCTGCAAGCCATAAAATTTCAGCCAGCATCTCTTGACCTCCAGCCACCAGCCAGAGAGACGCTTTCTCTTCTTTTTTGAGATCACATCTCCATGCACATGCTTTTAAGAAAACCCATCAATTGCAAGACGACAGGCAGAAATAGGAAATCAGAGAGCTGTTTTCAATCTACGTGCTCAGCACATCAGCAGTTGGACTCCCAAATATCAGTGGGCTCTGCGGAGGCAAAGCAGCACATAGCACACGCAGGCACTTACCGAGGGCTTTCATAAAAGGCTCAAAATTTTCCTGGGACTGGAGTTCGTACTTTCCAGTGAAGCTCATGATGGAAAGGCTCCCTGTGCTCCCAGCGGAGGAGAAGGTGCCTTGCTGGTAAGCAGAGCTTGGTTTTATAAGGTCCTTTTGCCTTAAAAGTTGGTCAGAGGTAAGATGATGTAATTCTTTTACGGCCATGTTCAAACATTAACATAAAACTGGGCAATGGTCAGTGATAAATTGCTCTACATTTTACAGACCTCGATTTACAACGTGGGGGCAGGGAAAACCCCATAAAGCCATTTTATGGAGGTACCAACGTGGCATCCATAAACAAATTGTAAAAAACATAATTGTGCAAAGCGATTAATTATCAGAGCAGCTAGCCAAATCACCTCATCACCTTGCAGTGTGGAAGCGCACATCTGGAAGAAGAGAAAGCGGTGAAGGATGATGGTGTCCGCTGGAGCTGACACCGATGGGCTTCTGCTCGCTGACCTGTGCACGCTGCGTCTTTAGCACTGGGGTGAAGAGTAACGGCTGCACGCCGGAAGCGACTAACTTGCTCCTCCCGATGCCTCGCGGTCCTCTGTAATGGTGGGGTTTGGTGTAACCCAGCAGTCACAAAATCATCATTGTCCCCTGAGGAAAAAACTGTCGCGGTTTAACCCCGGCTGGCAACCGAGCACCGCGCAGCCCCTTCCCTCTGCCAGCGCCGCACCAGAAGCAGGACTCGGGGCTGGGCTCCTCTCCCGGTGTGGTCCCCTTGGCTGAGCGTCCTGGGTCGCTGCACGGTGCCTGAGCATCCATCCTCTGGGTCTGCACTCCCAGGCTCAGCTTCCTACTCCCATCTCCTCCCCTGTCCCAGTGAATTTCTCCTCCCTCCCGAAGTCACCAGCTCAGGGATTTTACCCCTTTTCACGCCTTCTCCTCTTTGCAATTCCTTCATTCTGCCTTCTCATAGCGTCTTTGGCCTTTTTTGAAGTGAAATGACAGATAGGTATGAAAAAACCCCATCTCCCTCCAATTTGGAGATGCTGCCCGGGGCTGCCGCCTGCCTGCGCTCTCAGTGCCGCAGTGCTGCTCCTGGCGCTGCCCGGGCTGGATTTAGCCTCGGTTTCTGCTTAGTTAGTGTGGGCAGCATCTGCCCGACGAGGCAGGAGAGGGAAAACCTCTACCGGTGGGGCAGGCGGTGGGTGAAGTTGGCCGGGGGGTGTCCGCAGGGGACATCACCCCTCCGCACCACAGAGGGGCCAGGCAGGCTCGGAGGGCACTCATGGAGGGCGGGTTGATTCAGCAGTTTCTCCAAACAGCTTTTCAGCTTTTTTCCCTTTTTTATCCCCCGCTTTCCCACAGGAATGATGCCACCTTAGGAACCGCATTCCATTTTTTCCCCCCACCGCCAGGCCACACGTCCCTTTTCAGTGTCGTCTTCGTGGGGACAGCGGTGACTGACCTCTATGGCCGCATCCTGGCAGCACCCGGGGCCGGCGCAGCTGGAGCTGGCAGCTCCCTGCCTCCCGCCAGGCAACGTCCTGTGGCCACGGGCCACCTGGAGGCACACGTATGCCTCCCACGCGTTCATGCCCTGGGCCTCTGGCTGCTCCTCCAGGCAATTCGGGTCACCTCTCTTTGCGTGATGGGGACAGAGACTCAGACTTGAAAAAAACACCTGAATTTTTTTCTGTCATCTGACTCGTTTCAGAGCCCAGAGCTCCCGATGTGCTGTGGGGTGAAAGCTCCAGCCCTGCACGGCTCATTCTTCTCCCACCGTCGTCAACTGGAGCAGCCTGGAGTTGTGGTTTTCATTCATTTTTCAGTGAGATGCATGCCCAGACCGGCCACGTCTGACCACATCCCACTGCCGGGGGAAGCCCAGTTGTGACCCATTTCCAGGTGCAGGCTAGAGACAAGGGGTAGCCACTAAGTCAGTAAAGAGAGACCTTTCTCAGGTAACTTCAGCAACATCCAGTGCAATGAGTACCTCTGAGCTGACATCTAGCTGAAGGAGAGAAATAGGAGCAACATGTCATGAGTAGTGTCCCAGGGCTGCCTATCCCCCTCCAGCCTCTCCAAAAGCCTACATGTCTAGGGCGTTTGTAAACACTTCATATTGTCCAAGATGAATCCAACCTTAGGTGCTTGAAGGAGCACCTTATTTTCCCTGGCCCCCAAGGAAGCCTGACATCTCGGCCACCTCAGACTTCCCAAGCCCACAATCTCCCAGGGAGACCCACGCCAGCTTGAAAGGAGGTACAACCACCAAGCTAATGAGACCCGAGCCTAAGATAGGATTCGGAAAAGCCTACCAGGTTTTGTCCCACAAACTTTTAAATGGTTATCATGCCTAATCTGGGAAGCTGCACCACTTAGAAAACCAACACAAGTTGGGTGAGAACTCCCCCTGGGCAGACCATGCTCCTAAGGTCTGGATGTCACCCATCAAATGTTAAAAGGGGAATATAATTATTCAGGACTCTCATGGTAATTGGGCAGAAATTGTTCAAGTAGTTGGCAGAAATGGACAACTCATGAGAGAATTCACCCCATTTGGGACACAAGATTTTTTCTGCAGGTATCCTCTCCTCTTCTACTTATTGTGGATAGCTATAACATATCTATGCTCCCAGCTTCGGTGCGTTGGATAAATGTGGACTACGTATTACTGCTGGCAAGTTTGGAAATGCAACACACTGATTTTTGATCAATGATCAAAAATAAAACCTCTTTTTGTCTGCAAGTGTTCCGTTGGGCTCACGTTCTTTTATTTCCCCTGGTAAAGAAATACGTAAGTTTTTATAAAAAAAGAAGAAACCCTTACTGAATGAAATTTGGCCAGGGTAATTATTATCTAGCTGGGCCTGCTGAGCAAATGGCAGGTGAGATAAACTTAATCTCAATAGCAAAGTTCAGAATACTTGCACATCTCCCTACCAGAATACAGGATCTTTTAAAATATGACACCACTTTAACTTTCCAGGGCCAAGAAAATGCACCTGATTTGCATTAACACAAGGCTGTGTCAATTGACCATTTGATTAAAACTAAATCCCTACCCTAAAACCTGGACCTGGATTGTAGAAAGAGAAAAGGCATGCATCATTTTCAAAAATTATCGAGGAAGCTACATCTTGTGGGAAGCCAGCAGGTACTTTTGTGTTTAAATTGTTTTGAAAATAAAGCATAGGATCGTAGAAGCTTGTCAATAAAAAGGACCCAAGTGTCTCATTTCTGCTTTTTGCACACGAATCAAAGATACAGACACGCAAAACTTCTCAGCTCCCTCCTAGGCATGGAGGTATTCGAATGCTCTGTGTCCCAAAGTGATGAATCAGAGAAATGTCGGTTGAGAGGAAAGGTCTCTGGTTCAACCTCCTGCTCAAAGCAACATCACCAACACCGGATCAGCTCAGCCATGGCTTTGGCCAACTCTCAAAAACCACCTCCTCTGCCTCTCTGGGTACGCATCCTGGGGTGGCACCACCCACCTCCTGAAGAAGAGATGCTCAACCCAAACCTCCCAAAATGCAATTTGTGGCCGGTGCCTCATGTTATAACATCTTCCATAATCAAGAAGAGTTTGGCCCCGTCATCTCTGTAGCTGCCCATGGAGCAGCTGCAGGTTCTTATCACCTTCCTTCAATCCTTCCCTGGGATTCCTGGTCTTGGCTTCCAGTTTCACTCAGTGTCTGCCAGGGCACTGGGAAACCACCCTCCTACGAGTACTGCTTCTTGACAATTTGGACGTTATGGTGGGTACCAGGATTTTGAGTCTTGGGGCTCCTGCAGCAAAAATCCTTCTCTGCTTCCTCCAGTTTGAACTAAAACTCTTTTTTAAGCTCTGAATTACGAAAAGGACTTTACAGCCAGGGCACTGTGTGGGGAGAGGCACTTTTACCCAGGATGGGGTACCTGGCAACCTTGTGGAGGTCTGGGAATGTCTAATTACACCTCACCTCTATCTCCTCTCTCACTCTTTTTATTTATCCCATCAGTGACTCCAGACTTTGTGAAGCCTTTGGTTTCACCTCAGTGCTTTGGGAAGCTGGGACTGAGCTCTATGCTAAGGACTTTCTTAGCCCAAATATGAAAGGCTACAAGACAGGGCTTTTGCCAATTCAGTCATGGATTTCTCTAATGCAGGTCCAGTTGGACACTCCAAAACTCCTAGCCATTTTTTGAAGAGCTTGGTCACAAACTTGCCAATCACAGATCCCTAGGTGGGCTTCCCTCTGTCTCAACCCATATTATTGCTTGGGTCATCCCTATTTCTGCAGTGCTTGTACCTGGGAACTTGATCTGCTGCCCAGCTTTCACATCTTTGGTCTGATTATTCTTAACCTTGAGGAGCAAAGTTTTCCTCAGCAGGTCACATGGCTGCATTGCTTCAAAAGGTTGGATGGGATGGGAAAAGATGCTGCTGCTGCCACGAACTCTCTGTCCCTCTTGGTTTCCACAAAGTTTTCGTTGTGCTGTGTTACCAAGACAGCACTGAGATGAAATAAGGCACCTTTCCCAGATTTTTCTCCTTTTAAAAAGACCGTGGCAGTCTCTTGGAGTCTGGCTGCCTCCAAGCTGTAACTTCCAAGTTGTAGACATGCAAGCACCAGTTCATGTTGGTTTAGATTAGATATGCCATTATCAGACCCTTGATAAGACTGCTGAAAGTGGCGGCTTGTACAGAGCGCTGCTGCTTGATAAAGCTTTCCATTAATGCCAAAATTCAGTGAAGGGCAGCCCTCAGCCCTTGTCATCTTATTACCTCATACAAAGGTCCCAAAGGGAGCAAAGGCTCAGTATTGCTTCTCCAAGTCCAAGGCAGCAGTTTCACTGATAGCATGAGACCTATCACTGCCTTAGCTTTGCTTGCCAATGATCACCTGGGGACCAGAGCTTACAGAAGAGCTGTTGGGCTCTTGCCTTACAGCAGGAA
>NW_010552757.1:24352-26086 GCF_000687285.1 Phaethon lepturus
GTGCCACTCGTCTCCTACTCTCTTGACTCAGACATCTGTGACGTAGTGCTGTTGCCTCTCTCCAGGCAGATGGACCCCTGCTCACGCCCTCTGAGGGCATGTATTGTCCTTGCAGCTTGGCCTTTGATGGGACGAGGCTGTCCTCCATCCCACCACCCAGCTTATGGAGTCAGGGGCAAGGACTGAAAATGGTGCTTTTTGGTTATGGAGCTAGTTTGTGCCAAGGCATGGAAAGAAAATATTGGGAAAGAAATGGAGCCATTAGCAGTTAATGTTCTTGAGTGAGGAAGGTCTGGAAGAGTCCCTCAAAGCAGAGCCAGTGAACACTTAACCAACGCAAATGTGTTTCATCTCACCTCACCACATGTCTGCAGCATCGATGTCTCCATCTGATACAGGCGCATGAAGACACATGGGGATAAGCAAACCTTTGTCTGACCAAGTGGAGATTTGCATGTTGGAATGCAAAGAGCAGCAGCCTCCAAGTGCCTACAGGTGGTCAGATGAACTCCAGCCCTAGAGGGATATGTTGCTGTCACTGTGGATCTGTGCTCACCTCTCTAGCTGGCCTGTGCTCTCCTTGATCTTGATTTATCAAGCACGGTGGCTCACTTAATGACTGCTCACAGTGGGTTGCAGCTAATCAGTCAAGGAGAGCTTCTCAGGCCCATACAGGCATGAGGAGGACCCTGTGCGTCTGCATGCCTTACTGTTTGCACTTGAGTCCTGATGTGCAACCCATCACCACACACATGCACTTGTAGGAATGTCCCGTTCCCTGAAATGGCTTTTCATAAATGTGATATCACTGTCAAAGCAATTGACTTGGTGTCCCACGCCCATGATATCTAGCAGAGTCTCACGCTCCGGGTTGATCATCACCTGGTATCTTCACAGCTCCAGAGTGAATGTGCAGATGCGCTGTGCCAAAGCCCACTGTTCCTGTCTCTCTTTGAGCCAAATATAACCACAGTTTATATTTAAAATAAAGGAAAGTCCAAACAAAAACCCCCAAGACCTTCCCTAGCAGACAGTGCTCCTTGGTTGGGGCAAGCAATGACACAAGAGATTGTGTCATTGCTGATGCACAAACCAGAAGCTTAGTGCCGAGGCATGACACTGCCATGAGGAGGGCAGAGAGGTTGCATGGGGTCTGAGAGCAGCAGAGTTTTCACCAGGTTCATGGCCAGGGAGATGCTGCGTGGGAAACAACCATGGTGCCAGCAAGGCCAGAGTTGTGGACGAAGTCCAGGGTTGCCACTGTGCATGTCCTGCTTGGTGCCGCTGCCATGTTTGCTATAGTCAAAGCACACCTCTGAGCACAGGTATCCCTGTTTTCCACATAATGAAGCACACAGAGACGGGCTTTCCCAAAGTCACCTCGAGAAGCTGATAAAGCAAACATGCTGTAACTGCTCAGCCTGCACAGCATTTTCCTTGTCAAGTCCCTACTGGGTGCTCATAGAGCCCATATCCTATGGCACTGCAGATTTTGAGATAAAATTTGTCCCTGGGGCTTAATCTAAGCTTTGGTGTAGTAGGACCAGGTCATACAACCTTCTCCAGGTAATAACATCTTCAACGTCCCACCGTGGGAGCCAACATTGCATAATCCCATCCTCGTGCTCCCTTTCTGCTCTGCCTTTACGAGTGGGTCCTGCACTTTGGTCTACAAGAGCCAAACCACAACACAGATGTCCTTGAGCTTCTTGTGAAACACCTCGCAGTGAGGAA
>NW_010552757.1:26117-31153 GCF_000687285.1 Phaethon lepturus
CCCAACCGTGGGGAAAGGGCCGATGGGCTGGCAGCTTCTTGCCCTGAAAAATCACCAGAGGTGGAGGTGGAGAAGTGTGTGTGTGTGCACACATTTGTAGGTGAGAAGAGGTGTTGTGCCGTGTGGAAGTCCTGCCTTATGTCAGCTGGGATACTGACAACTTAAATCAGATTTAGAAAGAAAGGAAAAGAGCCACATTTGCTGTAACAAAGGGGGAGCTTTGTGCACTTTAATTAATTTATAATTACACATTTCTGCCTTATATCTCCTTGACATGAGGCTCAAAAGAATGATTCTGTATGCATGTTTGCCTGTGTAGCTGCAGACGGTCTCCGCAAACTTCCCCAGCCCCCTTCCTTCTATGGACCTCTGAACCTCACCAACATGTGGGTCAGCCTCTGAGAAAGGCAGAACTGAATTAGTTTGATTTCTGGACAAAATCTTACAGTTTTTACACAGAATCCCCCTGTTATCTCTGTAAAAGTTCATACTTCTGTGCATGAGATGGCAAGGGACACATAACTTCTTCCACAACCCCCAGTGACAAGCTTGCATATTTTCTCTCAGACAACACAAGACGCTTCCCACTGGGACGTACTCTGTACGGGGTAGTAAATCGCACTGCAAAACCTCAGACATCCTTATCACTCGCTTACAGGACCTGCCTGGCATTGCTCGGGTCACTTGTGGGTCTGAAAGCTTTTGTTTGTGTATGGTTTTCAGACACCAGACAGCTCGTGGGCAGAGATAGGACTGGGAGATATAGGGAGATTCTTGTGATGCTCAGGCTTATGTGATGCTTTTTAATTAAATTTGGAGCATCTGGTCTTGGTTGTAAGCTGGGGTCTTACTAGGCTGTGCCCCTTTCTGAGCCTCTCCCTGGGGGTAGACTCCGGAGACCCCCAGGGGAGGAGAAACCCTGCTGGGAGGAGGTTGATAAAACCCCAGGATGGATTTTGGGGAGAAGATGGGGTGAACATGAAGAACCTCCTTCCCACTTCAACAGGCTCTTGTGTTGGCTCAGGCCACCCAGCTTCATAGCCTGGCCTCCTGCCGCAAGACATTGCCTGTGCCTCCTCGGCTCCAAAACGGGGCTCTTTGGAGAGGTGTTTCCTGGCGGTGGCTTGAAATCCCGATGGGACGGCTGGGCATCCGTGGCCCAAAAGGTGGAGGGACCTGTGCGAGGGTAGGAAAGGTGGGGTGCAAGCAGGGAGAGGTTCCTCCGAGGCAGCGTTGGTGCATCTCCTCCGTGGATGCAAGTCATTGCCGCCATCTAGTGACACGCTCTGGGGTGAGACCTGAAATTCTGGGGGGACTCGCGCAGGGAATAATTGACTTCTCACTGCTGTATGTGCCTTTCTGCTTCCTCAGTCCTCGCCATACTTTGGGATGCCTTAGGTGGGTGGAGAGGCTGAGAAAATTCCATCTGGAGGGATGAAAACTGATGCAGTACAAAAAAAAAAATTTGGAAAAATCTGACAGCAACCGTAGCTGGGGTTTGCAAATACAGCTGATTTCTGACATGTGGGTCCAAAGAGTATGAACTGCTCAGGAACGGTCCAAAGTGGAAGTGCAAATCCCAGCAGCAATATGGAGGCACTGAGTAAGGTCAATTAAAGGTTATTACTTATTCCAGCTCTTGATCTGTTGTTACAGTGGATGAGCCCTGACAGGCTGGCGTGCAGCAGCACTGGCACTCTCTTCCTCTCCTTTCTTTTAAAACTCAAAATAATATTAGAGAAATGCTGCCCTAAACTTGAATGCATGGAAATTGCAGGGTTGAGCATGGGAATGCTGCCCAGTTGTGTAGGGATGGGGTCAGGAAAGCCACAGTGTGGCTGGAGTTGAACTTGGCAAGGGATGCAAAGTATAATAAGAAGGTATGTCAGCCAGAAAAGGAAGGTCAAAGAAAGCGTACCCCATGATGAGCAAGACTGGCAGACTAGTAACAACAGATGAGGAGATGACTGAGGTACTCAATGACTTCTTTGCCTCAGTCTTCACTGGCAGTCTTCACTTCTCTTCCCACACCTTTCAAGGGGACTGGCTGCAAGACAGGGACTGGAGGAGCAAAGTCCCTCCCACTGTAAGAGAAGATCAGGTCTGAAACCACCTGAGGAACCTGAAGATGCACAAGTCTATGGGACCTGACGAGATGCATCCCAGAGTCCTGAGGGAATTGGCTGATGTAGTTCCAAGCCACTCTCCATGGTATTTGAAAAGTCCTGGCAGTCAGGTGAAGTCCCTGGAGACTGGAAAAGTACTCAGAGGGCTGGAACAGCTCTGCTGTGAGGTCAGGCTGGGAGAGTTGGGGTTGTTCAGCCTGGAAAAGAGAAGGCTCCGGGGAGACCTTATCACAGTCTTCCATACTTAGATGGGGTTTACAAAGAAAGATGGGGACAGACATTTTAGCAGGGCCTGTTGCAATAGGACAAGGGGTGACAGTTTTAAACTAAAAAAAGAGTAGATTCAGACTAGATAGAAGGAAGAAATGTTTCACACTGAGGTTGGTGAAACCCTGGCCCAGGTTGCCCAGAGAGGTGGTAGATGCCCCATCCCTGGAAACATCCCAGGTCAGGCTGGACGGGGCTCTGAGCAACCTGATCTAGTTGAAGATGTCCCTGCTCACTGCAGAGGGGTTGGACTAGGTGGCCTTTGAAGGTCCTTTCCAACCCAAACTCTTCTAGGATTCTATGATTCTATGAAAAGCCCTCCCACACTGTCGTCCCGGTGTGTCTCCCAGGTGCTTCCCCTGTATTCTGTGCTCACCTATGGCTGCCACATAAGCAGTCCCTGCCATCACGGCATTAACTGATGACCTCATTAGCGAGGGTCATCACTGCTGATAGGCCCAGGGCATAGATAAAGCTGTGACAACAGCCCTGCTGCTATTTCTGTCTGCAAATGCAGAGGAATGGGTATCCTGGTATAACCTATTTTTTTGCAGGGTTCCTGCATGCACCCTGGAGGGATGTAATGCTAAAGGGTTCATCAATCTCATCATAAGCTCTTCACTTGAAGGAAAAAAACCCCTAAATTAGATGAATCAGTGAAGTCATCTCAGACAGCTACTGCACACTTTAAAACAGTTAGAGATATGGTAAGTAAATGCCCAGAGGCATAAAGTCCCATGGTGGTGGGAGTAGGTGAGGTCCCATTGGGGTGTGTTGGGTGACCCATGTGGAAATGATCAGATGCGCAGCGGTGGTAACAAATTATTGCGTTGGTAATAAAAACTATCAACTTGTGCAGCTTTTCCTAGGGATTTGATCCTTTCCTTGTTCTAGCCTAAATTTGAGCTGGGCTCAAAGCATGTTCTGCCTCCGTGTGGGCAGAGACTGCTGCAAGGAAGGAAAAAGCAGAATTCGCCTTGGCACACTGTTGTGGGAGAGGGAGGAGGTTAGAGTAGAGGAGGCAAATCACCTGACCTGCAGCTTTTACTATTTTCTTTATTTCTAATATTTTACTGTTTTGTCCAGAGATGTTGCTTGAAGTTTTTGGTGTCAGCTACCACTGGAGTATGATGGGGAGCTAATGCTCCGTTTTGGGGCCATTGGCCACCTGCCTCAGCTGGCCAGGTGATCGTGGAGGCTTTCGGTGACTCCAGCGATGGCCCTCCAGCAGGTTTCACCATTGATTTAAACCTGAGCCATCCCTGAAGAACAAGGTCCAGCCCTGCTGCCTGTTTTTCCCAGCACCTTGTGAAAGGACCTGGATGCACATCTGGGATGGGGACGTACCTCCATTACAGGGTCAGCACCCTACTACATGCCAATGTGCCATGAGGACCCGGTGGCTGCGGGTACGCAGAGGACCCTGGGGCCACAGCAGGTTTGGGTAGCTCAGGCTTCATCTTTGCCATGTAATGAGAAACATTAGGCACAGAGATCTCCCTATGGTGGGGACATGCAGGCTGGGTGGGTGATAGAATTTACGTAATTATAGACAAGTAGCTCTCTTTCCAGCTGATTTCCTAGAGGTGGTCAGAAAACGGAGACTAGTAACAGTGCTCTGGCCCACTGGGTAAGCTCAGCTATATTATTGAAAAGCTGCTGTTTGCTTCCTGCTCTGCTACAGCTGCCCTGTTCGACCTTGAGCAACACCATCACAGGCAACTTTGCCCAGAACCTGAAATTTAGCTTCTGCCTCCTGCTGAGGAGCTTGCAGAAGCAAGTGTGTTGTGGATGTTGGGTGTAGAAGCGCCCATTTCCACATCGGTGCTCAGGGCAAGGACTGGACCACTCTCCACCAGAGACTTTTCTCCGGGCTCCAGTTACTCACCAGAGTTAGAGAGGCAATGTGTGTTGGGTTGGATGCCGATGCTTTGGCACGCGGTGTGTCCCTTACTGCAGACGTGGGCTTCCTGACTTATGGCTGGCTGTTATCAGCCATCCTCCATACCGCTGCACCTTGCCTTCCTGGGCTGAGTCCCCGGACACGCTCCAGCAGCACACGCTGCGCTGCACCCCGGGTCCGCGCAGCCACCGGTCCTGTGCGGAGCTTGCCCTTCAGAAAATACTTATTATTTATTAAACTGAAAAGTAAGAAGAGGGATGCACAGCCCTTCCCTGCAAAGGAGAACTGTGCTTTTTGCACAGCCTCGCACATGTCCCCTCTCCCTCCTGTGCCTCGGTTTCCCCATCGGTGGGACGGGGCTGTTAGGACACTCCAGCCTCGCAGGCTGAGCACTTGGCTTTGCACAGCTGGATTACAGACTGATTTTCTTTGGAAGGGACCTCTGGAGCTTTCTGACCCTGCTTTAAGCAGATTCAATCTCAAATTTAAATCCAACCTTACAGTTAAATCAGGTGGCTCAGCGCTTCCCCAGTTGAATTTTGAGTTTCTCTGGGCTTATAGTGGAGACAACCAGCTCTCCACGCCCCTCACAGTTAAAAACTGTCTCCTAATATTTAACTAGATTTCTCCCCAGCTGCAGCTCAGGCCTGCTGCCCCTTGTCCCGATGCACGGCACCACCAGGAGCAGCTCAGCTCCATCTTTCCCACATATCCCCCTTTCCAGGCTCGGTGCCGGGTGG
>NW_010552758.1:0-2707 GCF_000687285.1 Phaethon lepturus
AATCAAATGTGAAGGCAGCCGGAATCCCTAAGCCGTGTCTGAGAATCTTGGCTATGTGTGTATCTGCAATATACACTGTGGTGTATGTGAAACCCACCTTACACACGTGTGCACACACACACACCCCTAAAAGCGTGTTTGTACATCTATGTGGATATATATAATCTAGTTCTGTGATTAAAATTATTAATAATAATAATAATAATCAAAAAGGTACTCGGTCTGTGTCAGAATGCTGCCAAACATCATCTGCAATTGAATTTTCAACGCCTGATAATGTACAACACAGAAAGCTTCCAAAAAGACAAGACGGTCTAAAAACAGACTCACAACAAGCGACTACTAACCACTAGGAACTCCCCATCCGACTGATGGCTTTCAGAAGGAGAAAAAACACACGGGTGGGTGCTTGCATCTGCAATGTATAATACTCATGCTGCATCGTGCGCAAGACAGAGGCTTCCGATGGGGGGGAGGGAAGAGAAAGTGTTTTATATACTTATTTAATATCCCTTTTTAAATTAGAAATTAAACAGATAATTTAATTAAAGAGTAGGGATTTTTCAGTATTCTTTGTTAATATTTAATTTCAACTATTTATAAGCCGTACCTCCTTTTTTTTTTTTTTTTTTTTTTTATTTGTACTGGTTGTGTATAAATTTAACCTTCCTGTTGTCCCATCCCATCTCTCCCCAATTGTTGGCAGAGTCAGTAGCATGTTATGGGCAGTTATTTAATTAATTTCTCTAACACCTACCCCTACACATTCCTATTGAGACAAGGTTTAGATATACATCTACATACTATATATATATTTGGCTATGTGTTTGTATATATATATATATGTTTATGTATATGTGTGATTCGGATTAAATAGACGCTACGATTTTTTTATATATGTAAAAAGAAGAAACAGGAAAAATAGAAAATTCTACATCTTGAATCTCTCTCCTTTTTAATTTTAATATTTGTTATCATTTTATTTATTGGTGCTACTGTTTATCTGTAATAATTGCGGGGAAAAAAGATATTAACACTACATATTGTGTCTAGTGAATTTTTTCAAGATATTCCTTAGTACATATTTATTTTTAAACAAAGAAATTACAGATATATCTTAAAAAAACGACGACGACGACGAGAAACAAACTTTTTTTTGTATTAAAGAATTTAATTCTGACCTTGATTTCCTTTGCCTTCTCCTTCTGCCTTGCATCCTGGTTTTCTTCCATTGTGTAACAGACCCTCCAGCATTGCCTCTGGAGGCTACAGGGCACCAGCAACCTGCCAGTCGGAGTCTTGGATTTGGGTCCAGAGTCTCCAAAAGCATCTAGGTACCTAAAGCCTGTTGAAATGAATGGGAGGTAGGCACCGAAACACTTGTGTGGAGCTCAGCCCGAGTTCCCCTCTCGGTGAGAAGAGGGTGGTCTGATGGGCAGGAAGGAGGGGGCAGGACTCCAGGGTTCCTTCCTAGCCTCTGATGCTGAGGAGTGCGGTGATGCTTCCAGCCCTGCCTCCTGCCTGTCGGGAGCCGAGCCCCGTGTGCTGGGCGCTGTACGGGCACAAGTAGACGCGATCCTGGTTGAGCTTACAGTCCAAGATGAAAGTGACGCTCTGAGCCTGCCCTTCACTGGTGATGGACTTGGTGTTCGCAGTTGGCGCAGCGTGTACGTAACCAGCTGCCAGTGACGGCTCGGCAAGACCTCACCGTCCTGGCCAATGTTGAGCAAAGAACTGTTCAGCTCTGACTCTGCTCATCACGTTGTGAGGGATCTTGATACAGTTGCGTCATTTGTGATGTGCTTTGTGGTCTTTGGGAGGAGAAGCTCTTTGGAAGTGGTGTCCTTTCCTCATCAGCCATGGAGGTGAGTGCATCACGTGTCAGTCATCTCGCCACGCTGGAAAGGAGCATACAGGATATTCCTGCATGTCTGGGAGGCAACTCACCCGGGTTAATACAGACCACTGAGTTCATGGCTGCCTCAGTCCTGCTCTTCTGAAGGTAAAGGATCTGGCTTTTATTCAGGGCAGACTTGGGCCGCTTAACGGGTGGATCTGCAGTCACAGCCTCTGCAGAGGGCAGAGCGGAGGAAAGAGGACGAGTACTTACGGACGCTCTGGTTCGTCCTGTTCCGTAACATCTTGTGGAGCGCAGTGGTGAGGTGAGAAGGTGAGCGGGGCCGTGCGTGGATGCTGCTGCACGGGGAGTCCAAGGAGTTGCTTTCTTTGCGTATTCACCACCAGCTTTTGGTTTGTGAGTGTCCATGGGCCGTTCCACAGACGGCTAGCGTGCAAGCTAACAAAGACAGCAAGCCTGTCCTCGGTAGACCTGCATTGTCTCTTCGTGAGCTGGGAAATGTTTACAAGTCAGCAGATGGAAAAGATTGACACCGGCAGGTCAGTGTTGCTCCCCTGGGCTGAGCTGGATGTGAAATCCTGGCGTGAGGGAGGCCAGGTCTCCTGGCTGGATGAGGCAGTGGGTCCCTCTGTCAGTCGTCAAATCCTGCCCGCTGATGGTGAGCGGGGCTGGCTGCTCCTGGCACCTGGAGGAGAAGAGCATGCTGCACCCCTCTTTGCCTTCCTCTGAGGGCTCAGGAGAAGCAGGACATCTGCAGAGCCAGGTGACCTGGTAGCCACCTACTCCGTGAGGCAGCAGCTGTGCCTGACTGGATGGCACGTTTCAGCTGGGACAGCTCTGCTCGCTCAA
>NW_010552758.1:2770-6722 GCF_000687285.1 Phaethon lepturus
GAGGTACCTCGGCGCCCTGGAAGCGGTCCAGCTCCTCTCCTTTATCCAGCAGGGTGGGTATGGCTGGGCTGTCACCTCTTGCGAGGAGAGCGATCGCAGCTCGATGTTGGAGGGGAGCTCAGCCCGGCTGGCGAGGCTGCGCACGGGTGAGGGCCCCGCTCCTGGAGGAGCCGGGAAGCAGGAGCGTGGCTGCCCCTCACCCTGCCCAGCCTGAGCCCGTGTCTCGCACCTGGCTCACGTGTGCCCCATCCCGAGGTGAGGCGAGGACGTGTGGAGCGTGGCCAGGTTTGCAGGCTGCCGCTCCGGTCGGGGCGCGCAGCCTTTCACCCTGTGCACAAGGACTTTCCCTCAAAGGCTTCTGGTCACGTCCACGTGCCCGCTTCATTTATTCCGTGGGATTCAAAGAGCAGAGGCACCTTAAGAGGGGGAAAAGGGTGCCCCGTCAGACACAACAGAAATCCCCACCAGCAATGGGAAAAGGGTGCTTTTGGTTGGAAACCCCTTCTGTCTTTCCCGTGTGGCACCTGCTAGCTGGTTTAATCCCTTGTTGCTAACGTCTTCTGCTGCTGATCAGGTGTGTAAGTCAGCCAGGCTGACGGGCTCCGCCACCACCTGCAGTGCCTGTTAGAAATGCTTGTGAAGCTTCTGTCCTTCAGCGTGGTCCCACGAAGGACCTTGGAGGCCCAAAGGAAATCTGTCCCACAGGCCATGTCCTCCACTGTCAGCCCGCAGGAGCTTTGGTAGTGAGAGATGGGTATTTTTATCCCAGACCACGCGGTGAGCGTGAGGGGAGCCTCTCTGTGCTTGGGATGCCTGAAATTTAAGGCTAATCCTGATCGTCCAGCACAAGATCTGCAGTCCCGGTCCATGCAAGCACCATGCTTGCTCCCAGCACCCCGTTTGGGGCTGGGCCAGTGTGGCCCCACAGTACTGTGCTGCCCCACAGGCAGCTGCTGGCCCCCTCCGTGCCCCATAGCACCCAACACCCTGCAGCATGACAGGGCTGCTGAATTGCCGGCTATCCCAGAGGAACCAGGCACTCATGCCTGGACCTCCAGCCAAGTCCCCCCATATCTCATAGGAGGTGGTGAGTTGTGGATAAGAACGGGGAGGTGATATCCCCTGCACCAGGAGTGAAGGAGGGTGTGAAAGGAATGCAAAGAGTGCCTGACCACAGCTTTGGGGAAGGTTTTCTCTTTGGTTCGGGGAGCTGGGAGGGCCACAGAGGCTTTGCACCACGGAGGGGACAAGGGTCAGGTCCCCCCTTAAATGTTTGCTGGCAGCACGCATTGGGGAGGGGTACCCAAGTACTTCTGCTGCCCACCCCACACTGCCCGTCTCCCGGCCAAGCCTGGTGCACAGAGCAGCGGGAAGGCACTGTGCTGCAAGCCCGATGCCGGCACGGCAGGGGTTCAGCTAGGGTGTTACTTTGACACCTCCTTTGCCAGCTATTCCGGGAGCTGTTGGTGCACTCCGTGCTTGGAGCGTGTCGCATGGTGGGACCTGGGCTGGGAAAGGCATCTGGTTCTGCTGAGTGCCCTGCCAGGACTGCCGATGAGTGGCAATTCCAAAAACTGAGCACTCTCTAGGGAGGCCCGTGTAATGCTGAAATCGTCTGGGATGCAGGTCAGGATGTCTTGCTCCCAACCTGTGTGGTGCCTTGGAGGTGAGAAGCTCTGGCTGCAGATGGCCATACCTCTGGATCTCGGTTGAACGGGTCTGTGGTGAAGGAAGGGTGTGTCTCACACAAGCCCTTGGACCTTTGGTGTGCAACCCTGTTCAACGGGAGCATTACCTAAGCGAAAGGGGAGAGACCTAACCCCTCAGCTGCAAGCCCTATCGACAGCTCCGGGCGGGTGGTACAAGATGAGCACAATGGTCAGCTTAAGCAAATAATCCTGTTCCATCACTTCTTCAGAGATTTTAAGGCCAGAAGTGTGACCTGCCTGAACCAGCCAGAGCCCTTCTCCTTTGTCTTGCCCATAACTCCTACCTGAGCGGTGGTGTGCACTTCGCAAAGGCATCCAAGCTGCCATCTCACTGCCTGGCCTTCCTGTCCTTCTCACCCACAGAGAACCTGCTGGCACTGGAAGCAGCCTGCGCTGTGAACCTTCTGGTACCTGGAGAGTATGTTTTTGTGTCATCGGCCTCTTCTCCAGAATCTGGGCTCCCACCAGCACCCATCCCAGCCCTTCCTGCCTGTGTTCGGCTCTGACTCGATGAGTGCAGAAGCAAAAGCCCTAACAGAGCTTTATGATGGACTCATTCCTTTCAAAGAAACCCCTCACCTGGCTGCTCAGAGGCCAGTGCAGGTACTAACTTCTGAAAAAGCAACTTTCTGTCAATCACCTCCATTGTGGTATTTTTCCAGCTTGAATTAGCTCATTCCTCTGTCAAGTGCCCTTCCTTACATTGGGCAGCTTGCTGGAATGTTCATGCCTTCTTTTTTTTGCATTGCAAGGACTTTACATCTGGGAGAAGCAGCCTGGAGACTCCTGAGCAGATCACATTTCTTCTAAGGTGTTGTTGCTCCTGGGGAATAAGGAGCCAACTCCCACTTAATTTGATTTATCTCACCATCGGAAGTGTGGCAAATGGGGGGTCAACAGCACTGGATCTGATTGTTTCCAATCTCCATGGGCACCATAAATCTTGAGTCACAGGATCATCCTGAGTTATTCAGTGAGTAATCTGGGGCTGGTCTTGAGGCTTAGGGCCAATTTCTTGCAGTATTGGCTTGCCAGAGCTCTGTGTTGTGAATGTGCAGTGTGGACGTAGTCAATACAGGGCACCTAGGAGAACTGGCTGAGCTGCCGGAGGTGGTGCTGATGAGTGATGGAGTGGCACTGCCCTCTGCACCAGTACCCCACTGGGGTGGCTGGAGGTACAGTGCAAGAGGCTGTGACATTCGTGAGTCACTTTGTGGGGCTGAATGTGATCCACACCCCCAATGAATTGTTGGCACCAGTCATGGACTCATAGACATCCCAGGATGAACAATGTCTGGGTTTAGGTTGTCTTGTCAACCAGGTGCAAATGTGCTGCTGTTCTGAACGTGTCTATCTTTGCGCAGGTCGTACCCCGCAGTCTAACACGTTGCACTGCCTGGGCTCCGCCCTGCTCGTTAGCCTCTGCTTTCTCTGCCTTAATTTCATCCCGTGGCTCTAAGTTTGCAGATGTGTCAGCAGATGTGTTCCCTTCCTCTCTGATGGAGAGCCCTCAGAGGCTTGTGGAGTCTCATCACATCTCCTCTGTGGACATTTCTCGGCCAGCGACAGAAAATAGTTCTTCAAAGGCCCTGGCATCAGCTCATCGAGCTCTGCCCATGGTCGTTCCTGTTCCTCATCTCCTGGCTCCTTTCATATGTAGCAATAATACTCCTTTTCCCTCAAAAGATGTCTGCTGCTGAACACACTTAAAGGTGGATCACTCCAGAACCACAGAAGAGAAAACAGGCAGCTGGCTCTGAACGTATCCCCTCGTGTCCCTCTCTGGACGCATTTCTCCGTGGTCGCTCTTTCTCAACCTCTTCTGGCAGTTCTGCTTTCCAGGGTGTCCCCTCCCACCGCAAAGCAGCTTTGCCCCAGATACATTAGCTTATCTTTTCCCAAGTTAAATCTCATTTTGTTTCCTGCTCGTTTCTAATCTCTCCAAATCCTGTTGGAGGATTTCTCAGTTTGCGTTGGAATTCACGACTGCTTCTGACGGAGGTGCCAGCTCGGGGAGTTCACGGGGGAACCTTCTCCTCGGCGCTGCTGAGCCAGGAGGGCGCGCGGCTCCCGGCGCCAGGGTGAGGGTGGCGGTGCCCCGCGGTGCGGGCGCAGGTGCGGCCCCGCGCGTAGCTGTGTTCAGTCGTCTGGTGAGCTGTATTTCCCCCTCGCCGTCGGACAGGAGCTGCTTAACGCAGCTGGAGGAGCCGTGGGAGGCAGATGCAGAGCAGAGGGGCGGGCAG
>NW_010552758.1:6750-12334 GCF_000687285.1 Phaethon lepturus
GGGTTCAGTTCCCAGCTGGGCCGCCGATGCTCTGCTTTCCCTCCCTGCCGTGTTTTCTCCATGCCTGCGACAAATCCCATCACCCGCTTTTGGGACCCTTAGCAGACCCAAGTGCCATTCACTGCTTATCATTTTACTGCCAGTTAGTAGAAGGCTTGCTGAAACTGTTAGGGATCTCCGGGTACTTTCCCCAAAAGCAGGTAAGTCATCGTCCCCTCACCACCCAGTCCCAGCTGCAGTCATGTCTCCCTGCTCCTCTCCATCATTTGACAAGAGAACCTCAACAGGTATTTTGGTGCTGATAGCATCTCCTTCCGTCTTCTCTTTGGGAAGGGGACAGGAGCATATGGGGGACGGGGGTGGAGGGGAAACAGCAAGGCACAGCTCAGGAGGGGCTTTGCTGGCCGGGAGAGTTAGGGGACAGTGCAAGGCCGATGAGGGCGGAAGGTAAGGGACGTCCTGCGAGGTGGGAGGATGAGGAGGAATAGGCTGACTGTGTCTCAGGAGTGGGGTGGGGCAGGCCTGAGATTATCTGGCAGCCCCAGGCGCAGAGAACCCTCCCAGTTACGAAACCTCCTGCACTCCCATGGGCACATCTCTTGCTGGTGTGAATTGCTTTGAGTGCTGGAAAACTGGTGGTTGGCGTTTGCAGGAGTGCCCGAGCTGCCAGCTTCAGCAGCACCTGGGGAGCCTTCCCTGGGCAGCCCCTTGGCCTCCCCATGCCACGGAGAGCCCTGCTGCAGGAAGGGCGGTCGTGAGATGCTGCGTGGCTGCCTCCATGGCTATCGAGTCCCTGGAGTCTCCCTGTTCTTTGGGGTGACCGTGCAGGTGAAGAGGCAGCTGCCAGAACCCAGGGCGTCCAACGCTGAGAATCTTGCGCTACTTACACCGGCACAAGAGCTGTGTGGTGTGCAAGACTACCTGCTTTTAGCCAAACCAAAAAGCTTTCAATCCTTCATACTTGTGAAAAAATAAAAGCCAACATGACCCAAGTACACTCGAAAAGCTCGGAAGGCAAACGTCCCTAGATTACGTTCGTTTTCAAACTGCTGTGGGGTTCAGCTGAGCGGGTGATTTCCAAGCAATGACTTCCCTTCCTAGCCTTAAATCCTGCCAGTGAGTCCCCTTGGGCATGCTTCAGGCTCTGCTCTCCTGGCTCTTGCCATATCCCTTTATGTCCAGGTTCCACCCTATTTTTAATCCACTCCCCATCTTCTGGTGTTGTCAATCTCAGACCTTTCCTAAGGCTAGAAGAGGATTGTATATATGTCCTTGTCTCACTGTGGACTTTTTTTACAGTTTCTCTCCGTGGTTTAAGTCACTTGAGCCCTGTTTGCTCAAGGCATCCAGTCGGAGGTATCCACAGCAACTGCTAAATATTTTTTTCCAGAGGGGACCTTCAAGGCCTGTTGGTGGAGAGGTGAAGTTTTGGCTGTTCTGTGCCAGGGTACATCACCTTGCATCTATCCAGGAGCTGTTTCAGAGGGCTGTTGCGCTTCACTCCAAAGTATCTTTACATCCCTTTCAGGCTCCTCAGACATCTGAGCACCATTAGCCAAACCCATTAGCTCCTCGTCCTCCGTGTCCCGGGATCATTCAGCGGCAAGCAGAGCCCGGCACCCTGCGGCTTCCTCATTGGAGGCTCTGCTCTGAGCACCGAGTTTTCACTTTTTCTTTAATCACATCACCAAGATTTAATGCCCAGCAAGAACTTTGACCCTTATCCAGGGATTAGTTGTTATCCTTAAGAGCTTTCTGCGGCAAGCCTTATAAAAGAGCTTCAGCTTTGGAGAATGCAGGCAAATCATGTCCGCTGGGTTAATTTTCTTTATTAGCTGACTACCTCGTTTTTCCGTCCACAGCCCTCGCATATTGTCTCCTCGCTCCGGGAGAAGGGCCGTTCCCATCAGTTCACGGGAAGTTCACTGATGGGATCCTTGTGACAACCAAGCCACCCTCAGCAAGAAGTGGAAATCTTGGCCTTGGTGAAATTAAGGGAAAAATGTTATGTTCCCTGTTTTGCATCCCGCCCCAGCAAAATTAGGCAGTGATGGAGGGCTGCCAGATAGACCCTGTAAAGAGGCGAAACGTTTTAAATAGGAGGTGTAGAGGCAGCTGGGGTTAAGCAGAGGTAGCAAAATCCATTCAGCTGTTTAGCAAGTTGTCTTCATGAAAAGAAATGTGGGCATCTGTCTCATTCGTTGTATCTCTATCACAGCCTGTTTCTAGTATAGTCCCATTTACTGAGCAGGATTTTAGTAAGGCATAAAAGGGTATTTTTGTTCTGGTTATTGACTGTTATTTTGCATGTGTCTGCAAGGTACTCAGATACGGGGAAAACCGGGAGCACAGTGGTTTTTGCTCGAAGTAATTAGAGGCAGGATTCACAGGTATATTCTGGCTGCTTTCAGCCTTTCCCGTGACAGAAAGCAGCTGCACCCCCAGCATTAGCCAATCTGCTAATAGGCTGTGTCACAAGACACAGCATCACCATCTCTCACAAAGCAACTGCATTGTCCTCTCTAAGCTTATTGTGTGAAATATCACGGGAACACCACCAAATCGTGTCCCACAGACCGTTCCAGACTAAACATCCACAGCCTGGCTCCCTGACCCGGGCTGGGGTCCTTGAGGGAGGACAGGAGGTTCCTCGCTTCTGCCATGCTGGGAGCACGGAAGGGCCGTGCGCTTGTTCGGCATCTCCATGCAGACCTGCCTGTACGCATGGACTCCGATGCGTCCGGAGGCTCCTCATTTTCTCGTTCAGACGATAAGTGCGTGGAACATGTTAGTGACAAAAACTGGTCTGTGGGTACCTTTGAACCAGGTCCTTGGCTCTCCCAGCCCAGATGACCAGGCAGACTGAGCCCTGCACCAGAAAAGAGTGGATGCTTTGAGTCCAGGGTGCTAGCTAGCACTGGATGGCTGGTCTCTAAGTCGCTGAGGATGAGGGGGTGTGGGTAAAGATGGAAGGCAGAGTAATGACAGGAAACCCGCTTGGAGGCTACTACAGAGAACCAAGGCAGTTTTGGATAGGATCTTTTACCCAAGACGAACCGAAACTGCAGCCTCTGTGGAAGATTTTTTGCCAAACCCTGTGTTTTGGCTTGGTGCAAAAGAAACTGGCTAAAAGTGATGGGGCTGTGCAGTACAGGTGATCCTGTACCTTGGTGCCGTGCCAGACTCCCGGGTCCTCTTCCCAGCCCTGTGCCTCGCTCGCTAACTAGGGCGGTGTCAATCACTACGCTGGTCTCTGCCTCAGTTTCCTCACCTGTTCGTGGCGGTAACAGTCCCATGGTGATAACAGCACTGAGCTTCCCTGGGGCTGATCCGTGAGTGAATTAATGGAGGAGTTAAAGATGGATTAATTGGTAGCTTCTGTCGGGCGCTCAGAGATTCCATGATAGCGGGCAGCCAAAGAGTGGCAAGCCAAAGTTTTGGGCGCTGTGCAAAGCACGACTTTTGCTTACATTGCAGCCTGTCTCTGAGTCCTTGCTCCTCTCTGTGTGGCTCCAAAAGAAAGTCACGCCTTGGTTAAGACAAGGGCTCATCGGTTCTGTAATGTTATTTCCAGGTGTGCAGCGGTCTGTGTAGGCAGGATGGAGCGGCTTCGCAGCTGCAACTGCTTCCCTCTGAAGCAATATGTAAAGAGATAATGCAGGGGTAACAACATGCTCTGGGAGACCCCCCACATGTTGCACGTGATGGCAGAGAAAAGGGGAAAAAAATAGGAGAAAAAGAGCGAAGTGGGATGTTGCTTGTAGCATACTAGAGCTGTAGTGTTTTAACCATAAACTGGTAACAGCTAGGGAGCACAGCTCTGGAGGAGAAAAACCTGGAGAGTGCAAAGCCTCACACAAAGTCTGCTGGGAGGGCAGGATCAAGGACTGGAAAGAAATATCTCCTGAGAGCTGGATTTGGCCTCCACCTCCATAGTATGAACTGTGAGTCTGGGGTATGACAACTGCTTATTAGGTTTCACATTTTTTTTCAGTGTCTGAACCCCTGTTCCTCTTCCAGGGGCATTTCAGAGCTCTTCAGAGAAGTCAGATCTGGACATCTCTGCAGAACACCTGGCAAAGTGCCCTACTTTGTTGCTTCTTCTGGATCACTAAGACGTAGCTGCCAGATCTGTGATCGTCTCTGGAACACAGGCAGAAGGTTACCCTTGGTGGATCATTTCACCTCTCTGCACCTCAATTCTAATAAACAGGGATGTTAAAAGCAACATCCTCCTAAACAGCAGCTTGGTGCTCAGAGGCCGTCAGGGGCCATGGGGCAGGAGCGAGGGGCAGAGACAGAGCTGGGGAGCCACGGGTAGGTCTGAGTGAGACCCCAGAGGACCAGGACTCTTTATGGATGGGGATGGTGCCTCCAGCACAGCCGGGCGCAGGCAGCGTGCAGAAGGAGGATGCTCAGTGCTGGCACCTCTGCTCCGCACCCCTTGGCATGAGCTGTGCTGTGTGTTACCCCGGGGGTGCTGGGGTCCCCCAGTCCGCGGGGGCTGCCCTGTGCCTCAGTTCAGGACGCTCTGCTTGTAACCCCCTCCCCTGCATGCAGCAGGTCCCCAAGGCAGCCCCCCATCCCCGTGGCTTCTGCCTCCAAAGATGGAGCCTCTTTCCCCTGAGAACGGAGCAATGTGGCAACGCTCTCAGACCTTGGCTCGCAGCAGCAGTAACCTCCGAGCTGCTGACTGTTGCTCAGCAATAAACACCACTCGTGCTATTAATAAACACTATCTGTCAGCCTTGGTATTTTTAATGCTGGGACACTGTGCCCTGGCATGCGGAGCCACTCGGAGACTGAAGGCCGGATTCAGAGATGAGTCTAAACTGGCGTAAGGCGCTGCAGCGTGCGGTCCTGCAGCTGTTGCGAGGTGGAAGGTCTCTGCTCTCCTTGGTGTCATAGACGGGATCCAAGTTCCTCCCCACGAGGGATTTCCTCTCCCGCCCGTTGCAATCCCAAGGCACTGAGACTCGGAGACAGGCTCTACCCGCTCTCACAGCCTGGGATAGATCTAACAGGATCTCTGGAGCTGTGTGAGTCAGTGAAAATACTTCAGCTTTTTCCCCGTGCTGTGCCAGTATGTTTAGCTGAATCAGCAAGGCAACACTGCCTACTTACACAGTGTCTTTGGACTCACACTCCTGCTATAGGAGGTTTCAAGCACCAGCTTGAGACGTGCTCCCCTGCGCACAGAGGTTGTCAGGAAAGTCCTAATGGGACCGATGCCTCTGGATGGGGCGCTTGGATCCTGCCCACCATGCGTGACTCCTCTGCTGGCAGCCGGGGAGAGAAATAGGAAGGGAAACAAAGCGTTTATGGGAGCCAGTCATGTTGTACTGAAGCTCCCGACTGCTTCCACCTGGCTGGGTGTGAGCCATCCCTGCATCGAGCTGGTCTGTTCTCTGCTGGGGTTAGTCTGTGCCCAGGCAGGGCCAAAGGGTTGGTGTGATGCTGCAAGGGGGTCTGCGTGGGAGAGGGTCCGGGGCAACGGGAAAGAGCCGGTTTCACCTGCAGCCTCAGCGTTTGGCCCTGGAAGTGCAGCTTGGGTGGCGGGTGGGTGGCTCCTCCCGTGCTCAGG
>NW_010552758.1:12427-17540 GCF_000687285.1 Phaethon lepturus
TGTCCCCGGGGGGTGCGGGCAAGGGCGGCTGTGGAGGGTTTCGGAGGGGTGGAGGGGGGAACGGCCGAGCAAACAGTGAGCTGGCTGAGCAAACAGCCACCAAAGTGAAACAATCAGGTCCCGCTCTGGTAAAGCTCAGCAAATACTGCGTAAAACCCGCTGCTGGCAGTGGTGCTCACCCTAGTCATCAGGTACAGCGCTATCAGAGGGCAGGTACAGAGCAGCCTGGGGAGGCAGGGAGAGGTTGTGCAAGAGAAAGCTCTGGCCAGCGTGACTCAACCTGGCTGAGCAAACAGCCACCAAAGTGAAACAATCAGGTCCCGCTCTGGTAAAGCTCAGCAAATACTGCGTAAAACCCGCTGCTGGCAGTGGTGCTCACCCTAGTCATCAGGTACAGCGCTATCAGAGGGCAGGTACAGAGCAGCCTGGGGAGGCAGGGAGAGGTTGTGCAAGAGAAAGCTCTGGCCAGCGTGACTCAACATTCATTAGCAGTGGCACACCTACGAGAAGCCCATTAAAACTGAAAGGAAGAAGCTCAAGCACCTTATTTCTTCTCTTTGCTGTAAACCATCTCTTTTCCCATGCGCACACCTCAGTGTCTGCAGGGAAGGCAGCAGAGAGAGAAGCGCTGTGGATCGTAGTCCCTGGTTCTTGGAGCCGCGCAGCATTTCTGGTGAATTAGTCCCAGATCTGAAGAGCTTCCAGCCAGCATCACTGGCAGCAAGTCGTTATAAAGGAGTGCACGTGGCCAGAGGAAAGGGAGGTGAGAGGATAAAGTAGCAGAGATAATTCCTTACCCCATCACTTTACCCGCCTTTAACTTCCCCCCAAGCCCCAAGCCTGGCCCCCCAGGCCCCTGGCTCTGCCTCGGCCCCTCTCTCCTGCCCCATGGCCCCCACCAGCCCACCCCCCAACAGCTCCCTCCAGCCCAATGGGCTTGTCAGTGGTGTGATCCAAAGCTCATTTTCAGCCGCTGCCTTGGACTCCAGTTTCTTCAGAGCCATCCACCTTGATGTCTGCAACCTCTTATAAAGGCTGAAGTAGCCGAAGGACGGCACTGCCCTTGTGCGCTGGGCTGAGAGTGTCCCTAGCACAGCTGTTAGATCTGCACCTGGGAGATGCTCTCAGCTTTTAGGGTGAAGCTGTGCTCTCTGAACACCATCCTCCTGCCAATGTTCCCTTGCCTGCTGGCCGGTTCTTGGACATGCCCTTGAAGAAAACACCGAACTCAAGAGAGAGGACACTTCTTTTTGTCTGGGTACAAATGCCCCAACCTGAGGTGTGCAGAGCAGAAATCGTGTCTGCAGCACATCTCCCTGACATGGTGTCCCTTGCTGGTACATCACTGGGAAAATCGCTTCATTTTTCTGCTCCCATTAAAGACACCAAAATGTAGGTTTACCCTGAAGTGCTTAGTATACAGCTCTAGGAATGGCCTTGGAGTAAAACTCCCTTAAGTCACTTCTCCATTAGTATTTTACAAGGAGATAGCTAAATCCAGTCATCCCTTGGGTATGTCTGCATTGCATTCCAGAGGTGGGATCGCAGCTTGGTAAACACACCCTAACAAGCTTGAGTTTTAATCTGAGTTTTAACCTAGTTTTCTGCCTGTTAGTGTGGGTACCAGTAGCGGTGTGTCACCAAGATGTCTGGATTGCAGACCCCTCCTAGGCCAAGCTTGGCTGTCTGCTGCTCCTCGTACTCTTCCATTAGTCCCCAGCTAGTCCAAAGCAGGCTCAGGGGTGTCTCCCCAAGTCATCCTCATGACTTTGGACTGCTGTTTTTGCACCTTACATCACTGTCAAACTCCCACCACATCCTCCAGTCTAGAGCCACCGCGAGTGCTCCCCTTTTGCCCTGCTGCTCCCCATATGTGTCTGAGCTCTTGGGCTTGCTGGTTTGGACCGAGGTGCGCAGCCCTCTTGCAGTTTGGAAGAAGGGACCTCCCTCCAAAGGCAGGAGCTCTGGGAGGCAGGTGTGCTGCGTGCTGCAGTGGGGACGGATGGTCCCAGCCCTCTGCGCCAAGGGCGGCTTTACCGTTCTAGAGAGCTACCTGTGGCAAAGGAGGCAGGTCATCCTGCCCCATCCTTCCTCCCTGTGCCCCTCTCTCCCACCCTCATGGTGCCCACAGTGGGTCTCTAGAAGAGGTCTTCTCTCTCAGAAATGCCATCCTAGGCCCACTATCTTTTATCTGATTTAGATTAGGTTTCTTTCTGCTTTTTTCTTCCCTCCGTTGACACACAGAAGAGTGATACTCCCACAGGGGAGGGTCCAGACGTGCTCCAAATGATGTCAGCTTTGATTTATTATTGTTTAATATCATGTTGCTTACTGTTGCCATTGCATGGAGTTAGCTTCGTTTGGAAAAGACTGCTCTTCTTTGGACAGGACAGATTGGTCTGAAAATTAATTTTTTCCCTCGCTTACCTAAATATCCAAAGCAGGCTGTTCTGTCATCAGAGCTTTGCTTAGGCAAGATCTTTCCTCGGCAGAAATGGCAGGGGAGAAGGTGGGGTAAGGGGGAGAGCAGAAGGGGGGTGAGTGTGCTCTACCACAGTTGAGGTTTCTCAGTTTGTCTCCTCGTCTCCCCTCCGCAGAGCCTCCTTCCGCTCCTGCCAGTTTCCCAGTGGTCTAATTCAGAGCTGCGTCTGGGACGGGGCCAGTGCCAGACACTGCAGGGAAGAGGGGCAGGAAATGCGGCTGCAGGTAATTACGAAACAACCTGCTCAGATGTGTCGCTTTGTCTTAATCCCTGTCAGTCAGGGCTGGCTTGTATCCTGGAGCAAGAGGTCTTAGATCCCTTACGTTTTTATTCTATCTTGTGTAGCTCTGGATGTTCTTTTCTATCCATTGAAACATCTGATCCTTTCGTGCTTCCTGCAAAGCTCTTGGCCTCCTTGATGTCAATGATTTCCATCTGTGCTCCCCCTCAGATCATTTCCAGGCTTCTTTTGGTGAGCGTGTGGGTTCGCGGGGATCTGAGCTCCTGTTTTGTGAATGAGCTCACGGGCTTGCTGGGAAGACTGCTGAGGCTCTTGCTGCCTCGCAAGCTCCACAAGGCTCGGCACCCTGTCCTGCAGCCGGCAGGACTGTGTGGGTCCTGGCCGGTGTAGATGGGTCCTGCTGTGTTTCTTGCCAGAGTCATGAGCCAAGCAGTTGGGCTGTTCAGAGCAGGGAGAAGATGCCTCCACACAGGAGGAGAGAAAGGGAAGATGCCCAGAACCCACATGTGCAAGCCAGCTCCTGTTGCAGTCTTAGCAGGGATGCTATCTGATGGACACTTTACTTCTTGTATGGCCACCGAGCAGATGAAGAACACTACATTTGTTGCCACGACTACTTTTAGTATGCAGCTCTCATACGCATAGACCTATATCATCTCAAAATGCTCACTTATTTTGTTTGGCCTGAATCCTAGAGGACATAACTGTGGGTTTCCGAATATTTAAGGCCAATGTGTTATTTATAAGCCATGTCGGAAACATCCCGAGCATGTGGATTTTTAGTGAGGAAAGTCTGGGTTTGGTATGTTTGCACACCTCGGGTTTGCCATTCTGCAATGCTGTCTGTGGTGATTGCATTTGAGGTCAGCGATGTCTGTAGCTGCGCTAGTCTCATGACATTCTCTTCTTGATGTCTTCAAATCTACTGGCAAACAGCAATGAATTAATAAGGTAGGTGGTAAAGGACTGAGGGAGAGCTTGTGTGCTTTTGGATCCCTTGCAGCACCCCCGTTTAAACTCCTAGTAGCCGTCACACCCCTCCTCCCTACTGTCCTTTGGCCTCCTAACTGAGCCCTTGCCCTTTTCTTCTGAGATGGTGACCACCGTCCTCAGCATAACACCCCAACCTGCAACCACCTCCCCAGGGAGCAGCAGCAGACAGAGAACTGAGCCTTTTCCTCTCAGTACTGCTCCATCCACCCATCCCTCATGGTGTTTAAACGGAGCTCATCCCCATGCTGGCTGCCCGCAGTGTCCCTCCTCGGCAGCCTTTCCCCCGGGGTACCCGAGGTATGCTGCAGCGCAGCCGCCCGGCCATCAGCCCAGAGCCAGGGCGGCTCCTGGGGCCCACGTTTTCCTTCTCCTGCAGGAGCAATTAGGCTGCTCTGAGGCTGTCTTCAGCAGGCTGGCTGATGTTATCTCCACCATGACGCAGGCGAGCAGCCCTTGTAAGAACCATGCCAGGGTCACTCTCGCCCCGCTGCCTGTGTGCCTCTACCTGCAAGATAGGCTGAGCTCCAGGACTCTTCCAGCTGTCTGCAGCCAGCGGGCAAAGCCTTTCCTTCAGCAGCACCAAAGCTTGAGCAAACCTCTCTGCTCTGTGCTTGAGGCAAGCCCGCAAGGCTTTCTGGAGGGGAGAGACGTCCCACAGCTCTTGTGAAAGCCATATCGCCTGGCGTGTTGGGGCTGCTCTGACTGGGGACTAGTTCTCCGGGGGAAAGCCTTGGCTTTCTGTCCGAACCACAGAAGGGATGGGATTTTGCTGCCCACTAATTGAGGCAAGATAAAAGTTTGCGTCAGGGACGCCTGCTCCTGCTGACACTGTCATGTCCAGCGGGCCTGCTCTGCTCGGGTATTAATTGTGTCTAGGAGCGCTCCCGGCTGCCCCGTGGAGAGGTGATCTTTACGCTGGAAAGCTTTTACCTAATTAGACAAGACGGATGGGGAGGGAGAGAGAAAGAGGGAACGGGCAAAATGGCTTGCCCAGGGCCACGTGTCGGGTGAGTCGCAGCAGCAGGACGTGAAGCCAGGCCTCGGGGCACTGGTGCCATGGGTACACGTTGCCTCCCCGGCAGGGCTCCGGCACAGCGTGGTACCGGACCCGTCCTGGGGCCGGGCACCCTCCAGCCCACCCTCCCCCTTTGCCCGTGGGCCGCGGGAAGGCGCTTTCCTCTCCTAGCACAGACCGCGGTTCGGCAGGGAAAGCCCGGCCTGGCCGGGGGCGCGGGTTGGGGGACAGGGAGGTGGGCACCGGCCATCCGGCAGCCCCCGAGAGCAGAGAGAGGGTCTGAGGCACCGTTTGCGGTGGGTGGTGGCAGCCGGGCGAAGAAGGGGCATGTGGTCCTGGACCCAGGGGCGGGCGGGTGTGGTGGCTGAAGGCGGCCACAAAC
>NW_010552758.1:17555-24582 GCF_000687285.1 Phaethon lepturus
TGCCGGCAACAAACACGTGCAGCCATGGGAGTGGCGTGGTGTGCCGTTCCCGGGTACCCGTGGGTGGGTTCCCCTTGCCCAGAGAGACCACATCGTCAGCCACCAAGCCTGGGGCCACCTCTCTGAGGAGATAGTGTCTGATGCTGCATTGGTCACCAGGGAGAGAAGACCACAGGTCAGGCTCCGCACAAGGGCACTGGTCCCCGCGTACTCTGCCCCCGACTAATGTGGAATTTGCCATGGGAGAGGGGGGCTGGACTGGCACCAAAACCACCTCCCTGATACCTGCCTTGCCTTGAGCACGGCTCCAAAGTAAAGTTAAACCAGACATACTACCTACACTTCTCTGTAGGCTGTGGGACACATCCTTCCAGGTCAGCGAGACCCCTCAGCCCTGCCCTGATCTCACATTGACCAAGGGCCCTTCTTGCTGAGCTATTGTATTCTGCTACCCAGGATTATTTGGAGTACATCAAGATCTTTAGTTACACGTCCTGTCAGAACACTTTATATCTTATGGTGATTGCAAGTTCTTTAAACAGCAAGCCAAGGTCCTGTAAAGGAGGGGAAGGGCAGGGATGACAAAAAATGGCCCTGAACTGTGAGACACTGAGTGGAAGAAAGAGCCTTATTTCAGCTGTTTCAGCAGGCAGAATTTCCTCTAGATACCAACACCATTTGGGAGCTCCTTGGGGCTCCCCAGAGCCCTGAAGCATGAATGGGAGAGGAGGTAAGTTAGGAATGATGTGCTTCCAGTGAGCTAGGAGGACCATGGCTACTGGGCTTCAGGTTCAGCCTGGTCTGCAAGGCATTTCAGTGCATGCATGCTCACATGTTGTTGCCCACAGGATTACATTAGTGGGACTGTTTTTTCCCCATTCAGCTATTTCTGATGTTGAGGATCACCTGGCATTTTGCTCACAGGTTTTATTCGTTGAGGAAAGTCAGCTGGGGCAAGTAAGGAGGTCTTTCACCTTTCTCCCTGATTAGATGAGCCAGTCCCATGCAATTAAGCAGCTTAGCTCAAGGCAACAGAAGCCATTATCGCTGGGCTCCTCTGCTCTGCTTGAACTCTGTTATCCATGCTAAAAATGTCAGAGAAAGAAAACATTTCCTTCTCTCCCCGGCGTCTTCCTGGCGCTGGCTGAGTGGCAGGTGCATATCTGAGATACCTGTATGTGCATCTATCTGATCACCCTCTCTCCCCACTTCAGGCTGTCTAATTTGAGGTGGGGTGGGAGTTGGTCTCATGAGAGAGCAAGAACACCTAGCCAGGTGTGACTCTCAGCCCTTCTTGGGGAAAACCTCTTTGGTTTGGCAACTGTCCTACTTCTCAGGGAGAGGGCTCATCTTAGCTGCTGAGGGCACCTTGCAAAACTCTCCGCCTGCCCCTTAGGAAACAACAAGGGTTGAGGAGAAGCTCTCTGAGTGCCTCTCTGATTCTCCATCCTTCTCCACCATGCCTTCTTATTATCTGAGCCTGAGCTCGGCATGCACTACAGGGTTGGGAAGGGTTTGGCAGATAGGCATAAGTATTGCAAGGATTATTCTCTTCTGGTTACAAATATTCATGCTGCTGTCCCACTCCTCCTTATCTGGGCAAAAATGTGTAACATTCAAAGAAAAACATACACAAACACATGCATGCATGTATGTACATACATGTGCAATGCGCAGAACTGATTCCCATATCATATGTAGCCCCCAAAACAACCGATGCTTGAGGGCAGGGTGTATTCACTCCTGTCCAAGACCACAGACCATCTTTTCCTTCACAGCTGGTCCCTGTTGATTTCCTACCTATTTGCCCAGATGCCACCAAACATTGTTGCTCAGACCTATTTCCTGGTCATAACTTATAATGGGTTTTCACATTCAGGTGCTATTATCATCCACTCATGTATTAATAAAGATAGACAATTAAAGGTCTGTTTTTAGAACGAAACCTCTTCCCAGATGATGCCTCTAATCCATTGTGCTGGTTAGAAAGTCCTCAGTGTCCGTTGGCACAACAATAGCCATGTTATGGGCCAGTGGTTTCTTCCAGCCGAATAGCCTAAGAAGGTGTCCCAAGCTCTCTGAGTAGCCCTGAATGGGCTCTTCCATAGAACTTCAGACACCACTTCTGTTGCTGGCTGTGAAGTGGCCCTGCAGGAGATGTTGGTGTGTATCATAGCGGCTGGAACATGTGCTGCTCAGGATGGAACAGCAGAGCTGGGCAGTCACGGCATGGATGGCAGAACCTGAACCCAGGCAGGAAAGAGTAGGGACATCTGTGGAGGTAAACTAATCCAGGTTGTACTGGGTGCTGAAGCACATAACCTCCAACAACAGTCTACTGTGAATGTAACTGAACTGTGTGGAGAGACCTCTCTTTTTCTTTTAGGAGACACAAGTGTCATGCTATCACCCTCATGGGAGAAGATCAGAATGAACTGGCTTGGCTCCAAGGTGGACATCCAACGCAGGATTAGGTAGGAATATGAGATTTTATCCTTATGAAAGACGTCTGATTAGAATTGAAGATCTCAGCCCCTTTCCTTGAAGAGATTGCATAGGATTTAAGAGCAAAGCTGCAGAAATGAGCAATAGAATTTGCTGCCAAATGGGGAATGCTCCTCTGTGCAGGGAGGAGAGCTTTCTGGTGGGCTAGATAACCTTCTGCAGGAGCAAAGGACGATCACAAACCTTCCCACCTTCTGTCTTACATGTGGGAGCTCTTCTTCAAAGATTCTTTCTTTGGCTATGATACCTGGTGAGCAAAATAAACCACTTGCATTACATAGGTACTTCTACCTGTGGGAGAGGAATGAGGAAAGGTTTCCCATAGGGCAGATGTTAGTCAAACTGCCTGAGGTGTGACTAGGAGGTCTTCAGATACCACCACAATATATGTTCATGTAAGGAAGGGAGCAACTCGGAGGTTGCATTACTGTGGGCTGGGGGCCATGGGTGCTGGTGTGGAGTCTGACATCTGAGTAAGAGTCAGCGAAGCATCAGAAGTGGGAGAAATGTGTGGTCCTATAAAAATGACATATGGACGGGGATAGAGAAAAGGAGGGCCTCTTCCTGTGAAGTGGTGTCAGGAGAGGGCTTTGTTTTTCACTTTAGCAGGTGGTACGTCACCCTGGGACAGGCAATGAGGGACTCATTTCTGAAGCTGCTCATCCCTGTGTTACTGCAGACACAAATATTCCCCCCAATGCTTTTACAACACAGAGAGGAAAGTGACTTCATGGCATTCCTTTTCTGACTGTTTCTTTGCCATGTGCTTTCTAAACATAGATCTAAAAATCAGAAAGCACCAGGAGAATTATGGGTTTCTACACCCTATTGTGCTTTATAATAATTATAATTATTGTAAATACGGCCCAGACACTGTAATTTTGTGCTCTCCATTGGGTCTTTCTTTTTCATTTTCTTCTTCTTTTTATGACTGTTTTCTAAGAAAGTTTTCATATGTCACCTTATAGATGGGAAATGGCAGAGTCAGCTCTTAAAATAAAAGGAGAGGAGTGGCTTGGGGGGGATGGAGAGAGGGATGAGAAGGGAGTGAGGAGAGAGAAATGTCATATAGTCTGTGATGAGGGCACCAGTGGGGACATTCAGGAGACCTGGTGCTGTACCTAATCTAACGCCGACCTGCTGTGAGATTATAGGCTCCATCTTGGTACCTATTATAGGAAGTCAGGCAAGAGAGTTTACATTAAATTCAGACTGAACTTAAAGAAAGAATTAGAAAGAAAATGGAAAAAGGTAGGATAAGGATGGATAAGACCTGGTAAAATATGTGGGGGATATAGTATGGTGGATAGTAGAAAAATAGCAAAAATATCTATGTGATGTAGAGAATAGGAAAGCAGACGACAGGAAAAGGAGAAATCACCTGGAATGAGAATCACTATTTTTAAATGAGGCACTGAGTTGAAACATCATCACCAGAAACCCAGCAGAGATTCAGATTGAACTGCAATTAATTTATCCAACTTTTGCCCAAACAGAATAGTTGAGTAGTCTCTCTCACTGAGAACTTGCGCTTCTTCCTCTCTTTGAAAGCCTCCTCTGGAGACTTCCAAAGCAAACCAAAGAGCAGGGAGCTGCTATCCACCACATGACCAGGGGAACCTTGGTTTTATATAATTTTAATGCAAACAGAGGATTCTTTCTGCATGACTTTCTACAAAGAGTGTAGGGTTTACAGTGTGGACTAGGGGCCTGAGAGAGGTAGGTATTATTCTGCCAATGAAAAGAGAAGTAGTTTAGAGATTGCAGCTGGTGATGGGACTCAGGATTTTGGATTCTAGTTCCAGGCTTGGGAAGTGACTGACTGTAGCCTGGGAGCGAAAAGTGGGTTAGTGAAGTTTAATTCCTGCTTTTCCCACTGTCCTACAGCAGTCTACTGAATCGCTCTCTTAGTACAGCAACACCAATTAATTGCCCCTCAGATGGTTTCCCTGATGCTGAAGCCGCTGTTTGCAAAGTGCCCAGAAATCTGCTGGTGAAAGGTGATTTGGAGGAATAATGATTATCCCTCTACCTTATGAGGCAAGAGCTTCTTACAAGAAGGTTTCTGTATTTGCCTCTGGCCATCCGTAAAAATACTGCTATTGCAGGCAATGCAATAGGCTGAGCAAGCCCTGTGCATTAAAAGGAACTGTTGCCATAGTATTTGGAAATAAGTCAAATCCTCTGCTATCTGCATTTCTTACAAATACCACAGATTCCTTACGTTTGTGCCTCCACCATTCCAAGCTGTTGCTTTGACTTGCTAATAGGTCTCTGTTGTAAAAAAACCATGTGCATTGCTTTTTTTTTATGGGACTAACACTAACACTAAGATGTTACTTCATGCCCAGCAAGACAGCAAGAACATGGAGTCTGCTGTGTTCCAGAAGGAAAGGTCTGCAGGGATCCTGGAGGGAAAAGTGCCAGCCAGATATTTATGAAAAGGAGGTGATCTGGTTGGATTCAAGAATGTACTACAAGCTAGATGCTTATCTGGTGTCAATTGACAGTTTCATTGAATTAATTGGAGCTATGTTGATTTATAACTACTGAGGATTTGGCCAAATCTATATAAACAACTCTAATTAAGCCCCTTTCAAGGCAGCAAGAATTAGTACCAACAGAATAATCTTGATGAGCTATAGGTCTTTCCCAGTTGTCTTCCAAACTCTTTCTTGTCACTGTAAAGAACGTATGGAGCTTTTGTGATCCGGGTTCAGCCGGCTCACTTTCCACCTCTTGGTTTTGCTGATGCAACTCCTCCAGCATCTGCTGAGTCACTGATCACAATTAAAAACAAACAGCAAACCTAAAGAGATGAGCAACCCCACAAGCAACTGCATCAGAGAGTCAGGGTATGGAGTTAGGTTCATGTGGCAAATTCTAGCTTGACCCATGGAGAAATGAATATCAGTGGAGCAGGATCACCAAGACCTGCACCCTTGAGTTGAGCTTGGCTGGCTTTCCGGAGATATGCTTTCTCTCACCCAGCAATCACAAAGACTTGAGGAAAAGAGGACTGGCAGAAATGTCATGACTGGTACTGAGCGGGTATTAAGAAAGAAGCTGGATGAAAAGTGCCCAAGGATCCCTGTGGGCATGCAGAGGTAAGCATTCAGCCACTCAGACAGCAACCGTTGTTTGTGGGCTCACATCACCTTCCCCGCAGACCTGCTCGTGGTGTAGGACCAACACTTGGCGGCTGTTTCCCCAGCAGTGGGTGGAGGATGGCCGATATGTTACCCGCTGCACTTCATTCAAAGATTGCTGGAGGGCTGTGTGGCACCTGCTGCTCTTCTCCAGGCAATGCCCTGGGTATTGGCTTTGTGAGACTCAACACGGACCCTGGGCTCCAGGGCTGCGTATTTTTCTTAGAGGACTCGAAAAGGGGAGAGCGTGAGGATCTCCAGAGTAGGCAGCTGGCAGTTTAATTTTGGCATGGGTAGGTACAAGGTAATACAACATGAAAGATCGATTTAAACTACTTATGTAACACGACAGGCCCTGAACTAATTATTTCTCACTCAGGAAAACATCAAGGTCCTTTTCAGGCTCCTTGAGCAATAGTGATCACAATAGCTAGCTAGCACTGAAAAGGTTGTATTATAATACCTTCTTATGAATCGAAATTATGCCTACATTTGAAATGATGTGCTCAGATTTTGTCACTTTTCTGAAAGGCATATCAGAAATAGAAGGTATCTAAAGATAGATGATGCAAATTATTAGAAGACCTAGAAGGATTTCACAAAGAAAAGATTAGGACCATTAATTTAGTGAGAGGGATTTGACACGGGAATGAAAAAAGCAATGGCAGGGAGAAGGCACATGAGACCCTGCTATTTATCTTTTATTAAAATACCAGAATGAGAAAGAAAAAGCTCATGACTTGAAATACCGCACCTGAAATACTCATAAAGGAACGCAATATGTAACCTGCGGAATTCACTGTTTGAAAATACGACCAGGGCCAAGAGCTTGGGAAGACATTACTCTCACATTTTCCATACAGGAGCAATAAAAATATCATCCACCCCTACACCAGCTGGGATAAAAACCTACACGGGATATAAATCCTCATCTTGCATGACAATAATTGCTGCGAGCTAGACGAGAAAGCCTATTGCATAACTGTCCACTACGAGGGTTTTACTACCTCCCATGAAGGGAGGTAGTACCACCACCCATGTGGTGCTGGCTGCTAGTGCAGATGGGCTGCTGGGAGGGACACTGCCATTTTCCCTTGCCATCCCTCCCCTCTCCACACACATCCTTTCACCTGGAGCCGGTCCTTTCACTGTGCTGAGGACCCCTGCAGTGAGTGGGACAGACCTCGGTGCTCTCAGCAGCGAGGGCTGTATTTGGCGTGCGTGACGTCCTTCTGGAGAGCGGGCTGACATGAGACATGCCTCTGGCCTTGGGAGATGTGAACGCTGGTGGTCATTCACCCGGCTCCCCGCAGGAGCAAACTCCAGGGGTAGGGAAGTAGGGAAGACACCTGTCTGCTGCAGACGTCGGCATT